>NC_092751.1:62845618-63145618 GCF_047496795.1 Chiloscyllium punctatum | reverse complement strand
ATAGACATTTCTGCCATGGGAAAATGTCTCTGGCTATTCACTCTCTATCTGCCTCTCATCATCTTGTACACCTCTATCAAGTCCCCTCTCATCTATTTTTCCTCCAATGAGAAAAACCCTTACTCCCTCGTGGTTTTTTCGTAAGACTTCTAGTCCAGGCAGCATCCTCGTAAATCTCCTCTTTACACTCTCAAAAGCTTCATTATCCTTCCTATAATGAGGAGACCAGAACTGAACACAATATCCCCTGTGCGGTCTGAACAGGGCTCTATCGAGCTGCAGCATAACCTCGCGGCTCTTAAACTCAATCCCCCTGCAACTGAAAGCCAACACACCATACGCCTTCTTAACAACCCGATCAACTTGGGTGGCAGCTTTGAGGGATCTGTGGACACGGATGACAGGATCCCTCTGTTTCTCCACACTGCCAAGAATTCTGCCTTTAACCATGTATTCTGCGTTCACATTCCAGCTTGCAAAGTGTATTACTTCAGTTTGAAGTCCATGTGCCACTTCTCAGCCCAGCTCTGCATTCTGTCGATGTCCCATTGCAACCTACAATAGCCCTCCACATTCTGTACCACTCCAATCACCTTTGTGTCATCGGCAAACTTACTAGCCAACTCTTCAACACCCACATCCAAGTCATTTTGAAAATAACAGTGGGCAGAGGTCACTGAACTGATCCCAGCGGGACACCGCTGGACCCTTTCAGTGATCTAGCTCCCCTAGATCTCTGTGTAAGAGAATTCCTGACATTGACTACCCTCTGTTTGAAGAAAACCTTCTCTGCTTCTGCACCATGACCTATTGATATGAACGAAAGAGGTAACGCAGGGGCTCAGGTAAGAGAGACTGACACTGAATTCAAGGCAGTATTTGACTGAGGATGCCATCAAGGAACCTGAACAAAATCACACTTACTGAGAATTAATTATGACCTCTACACCGCTTGGAGACATTCATTGCACAAGGGAACGTGATTATCATTGGTGGGCATCAATCATCTTAGCCGTGGCACACATCTGCAGGAGATCCTCAGCGCAGCTTCCTCAGCTCAGGCATCTCCAGTTTGTCATCACATAATCCCTACAGTGTGGAAGGAGGCTATTCAGCCCATTGAGTCCAAACTGAGCAGATTAGATTCCCTACAATGTGGAAACAGGCACTTCGGCCCAACCAGTCCACACTGACCCTCCGAAGAGTAACTCGCCCAAACACATTTCCATCTGACTAATACACCTAACATGATGGACAATTTAGTATGGTCAATTCACCCTGCGTGCACATCTTCGGACTGTGAGAGGAAACCGGAGCACTCGAAGGAAACTCATGCAGACAAGTGGGGAATGTGCAAACTCCACACAGACAGTTGACCAAGGATCGAATCAAACCTGGGACCCTGGTGCTGTGAGGCAGCAGTGTAAGCTACTGAGCCACCGTGCCAGCAGAAGAGGGGCATTCACTGAAGTCTACTAAGTTTTCAGGACAGGTTGTCCCTATTCAGCTCTTGAAACAATCTGTGACCATGTATAGCA
Organism: Chiloscyllium punctatum; assembly: GCF_047496795.1. Taxonomy (NCBI): domain Eukaryota; kingdom Metazoa; phylum Chordata; class Chondrichthyes; order Orectolobiformes; family Hemiscylliidae; genus Chiloscyllium; species Chiloscyllium punctatum. The sequence goes on along the minus strand of NC_092751.1, from coordinate 63,144,080 downwards.
AGACTCGGACAACTTTCAAGACCGTCTTGTTAAGTCTGGGTAACATTTAAGTAACAGCACAGTACATTTCCACAGTAAAAGGCCAATTTCATTCAGCAGCCCAATCTGGTTTCACGAGAATGTGGGGCAGCCATTCATCCCATCAAAACTACTGGGCAAAAGAAGGATAGCCCATTCAGTCCCTACTGCCTGTTGCACAGGAAGGTGTGAGTCTGATCCCTCCCACATGTCACGTACATGGGATCAGAAAGAACCATTTCACACCCGGAGTCACTTACAAAGGAACAGGAAGAGGTTATTCAGCTTGTCAAGCCACTAACACAGGAACAGGAAAGTGTCAGAGATGCTCCAACATCACAAACAAATGGAGCAGGGGCTGCACAGACAGACTGCTCCAAATTGATCCAAATGGCTTAATTACTCATGGTTCATATGTGTTACTTTAACATGGGTTTTCTGGCAGTCGGAATGGAGCCAACATTTTTTAGCCATTCTCCAAGTTATCTTCCATCTCCAAGAAGGCAGACCCATGGTCTCCGTGGAGGTGGGAAACCGGTGGGGAATAACTAACTGTTTCAGAATGATGGCAATTTGGTTGCTGACAGGATTGTGTACAAAGTGACATTCAATGCAGTGTCACACAGTAACTGTGCATTAAAGTGTTCAGAGTTCATTCAGAGCCTGCACCTCTCTGTCAATCGACATGATGGTTCTGCCGAGGCATGTAAACTGTCGTGAATCAAATATCCAATGAAAAGTATGACATTGACACCCCATTCAGCTGTTTGGGTCATAATGAGTTTCTGTCCATACCCATCAAGCTTCAACTTCGTATTCTCTCACAGCGCTACAGATTAAGCACATCGTTACTGCACTCTCTCCTCATTGTAACATCATGCTAGTGTTTAGTCTGGTCAAACTTCATTGCACTGTCTCGGTGACAAGGAGATCATTGATTATAAAGCAGACCAAATCTTTACACAAAGCACCAAATACTACTTCAACAAAACACGATCACTGGGAAAGATATTCTAACTTTTGTACTTCAATCATTTTGCCTGAAGAGCAACATATCATTTACTTCCTGCCCCTGTATGAATTCTGTCAGTGACTTATGACCAAGGACATTCAGGTCTTTTTCAACAAAAGCACTCGCTAACCTCTGTACCATTTAATAAATATAAATGTACATGATGGTATTTGTTGTTCACACCTGAATCATTGTTATACCTTGTGAACAGCTATTGCCCAAACACTGATCCTGCTGCCACCCATCAACCCTTCAGTCCAGAGAAAAACAGTATTCTTCTTGTATCTCCGTTACTGAAATTTTAATCCATGTGGTATATATTCCACCCCTACCTACCCATGGACTCTAATATTCCCCACTCACCTGTATTCAAACATGTCAAGCGTCTTCTAAAAATACAAATACTCCAATCCCATTGCTTCTCAACTTTCGATGTCACAACGGACAACCTCCTCAAACAGGTTTATCAAAGATCATTTCCCTTTCCTGATTCTCGGCCGAATGTACCAAATCATATCATTATTCCCCAAGTATCTAGTCGTCATGATCCTTCTAAAAGGTTCCAATTTTTTTTCTCACAGCTGACATCAAATTATTTAATTTTCTGTTTTCCCTCTCCATCCTGTTTTAAATATTTAGGTTGACAATAGCTGCTGTCCAGTCTGCAGGTTCCTTTCCAGAATCTAATTAGCTTTGAAGAATAATCAGTAATTATTACACAAGCTCTGTTCTCATCTCAATCACTCTGAGATGTAACTCATCAGATGCAGCAACTTATGAAACTTCAATTCAATTATATTTTCAATAACATACACTTCATTAATTCTGATTTCCTTCAGTTTCCAATTTTTACCAGTCCCTCTTTTCCCTAATATTTGTGGAAAGTAGTTTCTGTACCTTCCCCTGTGGAGATGGAACCAATGCATTCCTCTCAGCAGGCAGACGGTTTCAGTCAACTCGTGAATACACTGGAGGACTGCACTTCAGAGATGATGGATATATTACCCACTGCTGCCTGAAAAGATCCAAAATCAATCCAGTTTAATTCATCGTGAGTGTCAGCGCAGTCTTGCTACTGGCGTGAGAACACATTATACTGAAAGAGAGCATACAGCTCAATGATCACCTCAATTTGAGACAAGCTGGTTTTACACTTTACACCTGAATGGCTGCAGCTTAGACAAATCTTCTTGGAAATCCCAGAGAGGAAAATATAGTGCCTCGCTCCTCCCTGTTTATACAGCTTCCCTTCTTTGTAGTCTCAGCTTCATTTGTTTATCACGGACCCAGACACACTGCAAATGCAGTATCCAGTGTGGGGTTCCCAGACCATCAGGGCTCCCTGAATGAACCCCGTAGCTGACATCACTATTCTGAGAACACCACCCACAGAGCCTCCACTGACTTTCCAGATGGCAGCGGCAAGTGAATTCCCCAAATTCCCCTACAATGCATCCATTCACTACTGAAAATGCCTCGGTCTCCTCAGTTTCTCTAGGAGACAGTGAGGACTGCAGATACTGGAGATCAGAGCTGAAAAATGTGTTGCTGGAAAAGCACAGCAGGTCAGGCAGCATCCAAAGATCTGAAGAATCGACATTTCGGGCATAAGCCCTTCTTCAGGAATGCGGAAAGTGTGCCAAGCAGGCTAAGATAAAAAGTAAGGAGGAGGGACTTGGGGGAGGGGTGTTAGAAATGCGAGAGTTGGAAAGAGGTTAAAGTGAGGGTGATAGGCCGGAGAGGGATTGGGGGCGGAGAGGTCAGGAAAAAATTGCAGGTCAGGAAGGTGGTGCTGAGTTCAAGGATTGGGATTGAGACAAGGTGGGGGGAGGGGAAATGAGGAAGCTGGAGAAATCTGAATTCATCCCTTGTGGTTGGAGGGTTCCCAGACGGAAGATGAGGCATTCTTCCAGCTGGAGGAAGAACTCCTCATCTTCCACCTACGAACCCTCCAACCACAAGGGATGAATTCAGATGTCTCCAGCTTCCTCATTTCCCCTCCCCCACCTTGTCTCAATGCCAATCCTCGTACTCAGCACCACCTTCCTGACCTGCAATTTTTTTCCTGACCTCTCCGCCCCCACTCCCTCTCCGGCCTATCACCCTCACTTTAACCTCTTTTCACCTATCGCATTTCCAACACCCCTTCCCTAAGTCCCTCCTCCCTACCTTTTATCTTAACCTGCTTGGCACACTTTCCTCATTCCTGAAGAAGGGCATGCCCGAATCGTCGATTCTCCTGATCTTTGGATGCTGCCTGACCTGCTGTGCTTTTCCAGCAATACATTTTTTAGCTGCTCAGTTTCTCTTCCTGGCTGAGAAAGCTCTTACATCTCCACACAGACGCACAGTAACAGTTCCTGTCTCCAAATAAACAGTTGACAATGGCACATTACGTTTCTCTATATCTCAGCGACTATAAGTATTGCTGATGGAGTTGATCACCACACTCAGAGACAAGAGATAGAAGGAAAATAACTCACGGTAAGCAGGGAGATCCTATAATAAACATGATATTCAGGAATATGTGAAAAGGGGAAATGGTAGAATAACTTCCAATTCTGTTTTCCTTCCAGTCCATCATCAGTAATCCTTTTGCTTGCTTTTCCTTTCTCTCTCTCTCTCTCTCCATCTCTCTCTCTTTCTCTCTCTCTCTCTCTCTTGATGGACATCATCCCCTCAACACAAACCTCCCGCTCACCCTTCCTTCCATCCCTGATATAATAATATTATTTCTCAGCTGCATTCAGTTTTGATAGGTTCACTGAACTCGAAACATTTTTTTTCCGACAGACTGCCATACCTGCTGAGATTCTCCAACATTCTTTCAGAAGGGGAGAATTTTATTTCAGATCACCAGCATCCACATTTCCTTGGTTATTTCACCTTTAATGTTGTTGCTTCGCAGGATGCCAGCATCACTGGCAAGGGCAGTATTTATTGTCCATCCTAGCTGCCCTTGACCACTTGGACATTTGTCAAGGCAATATGGAGGCAACTAAATTGTTGTGGATCTGAGGTGACACTTAGTTCAGACTGGGGAAATATGTTAGGCTTCTTTACCAAAGGTTATCAATAAAATAAGAAAATAAATCCTGATGGTTTATGCTTGCCATGAGTGAAATTAGGTTTTATTCCAATTTTTGATCTTGGAATTTAACTTTAGTCATCGGCTGTGTTAGGATTTCAGACAATGCTTTTTGAGTCATGACTTGCGCCTCTGAATTACACAGTAAGTGACATTATTACTCTGTTTACGAATCTCTGTTGTGAAGTAACTGTAGAGACAAGAACAAGCTTGTGGTCAAACTATTTGTAACTGGAAGAGAGGTCAGAAGAGAACTGGAGCCATAAAATCTGTCATTAACGAAGGGGTAGATGATGGCGAAGTCAGCAACAGAACACAGGCAGAGGTGGAGATTGGGGATATTATGAAGGTGGGTGGCGGCGGGTTTGATCACACAGAGAGAATATGGAGACATAAAACAGTTCACTGTATAAAGGAAACTCAAGTTTCCATACAGTCTTATTCCTTCTCACATGCTTATGAGTAAGTACTTTGGAAATGCATGAGAAGGACGTGGCGTTTGTGACTCCAAGTTTATGTATTTGTTAAATATAATCAACCAGAATAGCAATAACATTCAGCATTATTTATAGAATCGACAGAGATAGACTTACCAGGAACACCAATAATAGCTAGGATGGGATAGTACCCAGCTTGTCTAATCAGCAGTACGGCTCGTATTCGCAACTGTAACCATGCCCAATCCTGAGAAAGCCAGGAAAGACCCAATAATAAACTCCTGTCCATTGTTATAACATTCAAGTCTAATGTTCTCAGATTAGGATCCATTGTTGGAACATTCTAGTCTAAAATTCTCAAATTAAATCAATTGTTGGACCATTTTAATGTTCTCAGAGTCTGATTTCTCTCTCTTCCTCTGAAGCTGCTGATCTCAATCTTGTTGAGGTTGACTCTGCGCCGAATACTATGACATAAAGTTTGAAAGAAGGCTCTAATTATGGAAAAGGGAAAGCTTCCAGTGACCCAGGTGGGTCCAGAAAGACTGATATTAATCACAGTCACTGAACAAACAGATCAAGTTAACCCATTTCACGGCAACTCTGATATATCACAATAATGGGTGTGGGTGGGATTTTGATATCGTTGATTATTGGGCTCATGGCACATCTCCAGTTGTAAACATCGAGGTGGGGGAGAGACATCATTCTTTCTCTTTACAAGCTCGATTATTCTGCTGTGTTTTGGTAGTATAGGAATTGCTGGGCTCCCGAGGCCGTCTGTGTCTGATCACCAGGCCCGCTGCATCTTTTTGTTTATTTATGTTTAACTTTGACTTTTGTCTGTCCAGCATTTAACGGCTTAGGTGGGTTTAGGCATTTTGGAGAGATGCCTACAGAGCCATAGACGGTGTAGATACAGTCCATTCCTTGTGTTCTTGCAGCCACGGCCTGGTCCTGTGGAGTGATGGTCAAACTCTCACAGAACCAGGACTCTTAATTTTACCTTTCACCAATTATTGCTGGGGTCTCAGCAGGGTTGGAAGGCAGGAAATCTCTCCCCGATTCTACACACTCTGTCTGTGATTTCTCTCGGAACTGTCTTTTGATGTTCTTTCCTCCTGGATTGGAGAACTGCATGTCAGACAATCTGTTTCCTGCATATGTTTTTTGAGCTTTGTGTGCTTATTGGATGATACCATATTGGAGCAGTTACTGTATAGTAGTTAAATAAACTATTATTCTGCTAAGTTTTCGAACAGAATTAAGTTATTGCAAGTTCGTCTTCCTTTTGTTGTCTTTTATCGACAGTCTTTGAATAAATTGTGTTTTGCTTAATGTCGAATATTTTGACCAAGTAAATTCTATCTCAAACACAGCACCTTACATTTACCAGCGGAATGGGCCGAGCTGGAGGAGTGATAATCATGTCAAGAATTATATCGGTTACCCAATCCACCTCTCAGAACCAGCCCAGATACGTAAAAGCCCAGATGAGGTACCTCCTCAACATGAAGCGCTGCGTAGACCAGGCTAGTGTACTGCTCAGCAATCCGTTCAGGATCGAACACTGTTTAGAGCTCACAAGTTCACTACTTATGTGTCCAACAGTGTACTGATCTATAAATTTGGACTAAATGATCTGTTCAACACAGGGCGCAGTGCAGAACACACAAAGGCATTGTTCTATACACACGGACTGGATATCTGTGCAGCATGGGGAGCTGTGCAGTAAATAGCAGTGAATTTATCTTTTAATCTGGAGCAGTTACCTTCCCAGCACACGCAGCTGTGTGCACCAATTGATGCATTGCTGTGTAACACTGTACTAGATCACTGCCCAGTGTGGGGAACCTTGCAGCTCATGGTGGAAGCGACAGGATGTGCAGCACCTCTCCATTTACAGCTCCATATCTCCAATGTGGCATGACACAGGAGTGCTATGGGTGTGAAACTCACTGCCAGAGCGGGATGGTGGGGAAATCAGTTTAAATACCAACAAATGGGTGGAACTTTGTTAAAAGCGAGGGGAAGATTGAGAGAGAATTTCAGAGAATGATCTGATGGTAGGTTTTAAAATTGTGAAATGAGAACATTTTGATAGCATCTTGCAATATAAGCCACAGTTTCTAGGAATGATGGGTGAGCAGGATATTTGTGTAAGTTAAGATGATTGAGAATTTTGGATAAGCATTTGTCCTGCAGCGTTGTAACTGGGAGTAGGATCAGCAGAGTTTTCGACTCACTGGGCTGAATCGTACAAAAATTTGTCTCAGTGCCATTTTCATTGAATGTGACAGAAGGAATATCTACACGAGGCAGAGCTAGTTTCCTGGTGTTATCTTATCGAACTCACCTCATTAACTACCCACCCTACCTCATGGTGTCCCTCTCATTCAACGCCAGCACGATTTTCCCACCCATTATGGCTGGAGGTGCTCACCATCGCCCGGATGCCCCTGGATATTCAGTGATCCCTGGTACTGCTGCCATCATAAAAGGGCCAATGGGCACACGGTTGAGTTTTGTCAGTTTGGAGCTGCCCTGCACAGTTTACCCGAGCATGGCAGATAAAGGGAAATTACACCACAGCTTGACGACAGAGGCATGGAGGTCATGGTGAATGGTCTACTATAGAGGGGGACCATTCTCTTCCCAGACCATGGTCTGAGCACACCATCCAACTCAGTGCAGTGGAAGTTAGGAACAGCAAGGGAACAGTCGCCGCATTTGGGGGTTTTCTATAGACCATCTAAAAGCAGTAGAGAGATTGAAGATCTCATAGGCGGGCAGATTCCAGAAAAATGCAAAAGTAGTAGGGTTAATGCTATGGGCGATTTCAACTTTTCCAATATCGACTGGAACCTCGTAAGTGAAGATGATGTGGATGAAGCCGTTTTTGTCAGGTGTGTTCAAGATGGTTTCCTTGCTCAGTATGGAGACAGACCAACAAGGGGAGAGGCCATTTTGGATTTGGTGTTCGGCAAAGAGCCAGGACAGGTGTCAGAACTAATGTTGGGAGAGCACTTTGTTGAAAGTGATCACAACTGCCTCGCATGTAGCATAGTCTGGGAGAGTGAAAGGAGCAGTTTCTGATGGGAAGATATTTAATTAGGGAAAAGGAAATTATCATGCTATCAGACAGGAGTTGGGAAGTACAGACTGGGAGCAATTGTTCCACAGAAAGGGCACAGTGGGCATGTGGAGACTGTTTAAGGAGCAGTTGTTGCGAGTGATACACAAATTTGTTCCTAGGAGACAGGTAAGAAGGGGTAAGATTAAGGAACCTTGGATGACGAGAACAGAGGAACGTCTCGTCAAAATGAAGCAGGCAGCTTATGGAAGATGGAGGAAGCAAGAATCTAACACAGCTTTAGAGGATTACAGGCTTACTAGAAAGGAGCTCATAAATGGGCCGAGGCGAGCCATGATGGGGCACGAAAAAGGCTTGGCAAGAAGGATTAGGGAGAATCCAAAAGCATTTTTCTCATACGTGAGGAATAAGAGAATAATCAGGGAGAAGGGAGGGCCAATCAGGGATAGCATAGGGAACTTATGCGTGGAGTCTGAGCAGATAGGGGAAGCCCTAAATGAGTTTTTTGCTTCATTGTTCACCAGTGAAAGGGAACTTGTTGTAAATGAAAACTTAGAGGAGCTGGTCCTGATCATGATTGATGAAATTGATGTGCTAGAAATTTTGGAAAACATTAAGATAGATACGTCCCCAGGGCCAGATTTATCCTAGAGAGCTCCGGGAAGCGAGAAAGGCGTTAGCTAAGCTGCTGGTGAGGATAATTGCTTCCTCAGTCTTCACAGGAGTCATACCGGAGGATTGGAAGGAGGCGAATGCTGTTCCTTATTTCAAGAAGGGTAATAGGGAAATCCCTGGCAATTAGAGACCAGTCAGTCTTGCGTCAGCGGTCAGCAAAGTTTGGAAAAAATTCTGAGGGATAGGATGTATGACTATTTGACAAAGAATTGTGTGATTAAAGCAGTCAGCATGGCTTTGTGGGGGGCAGGTCATTCCTCACAAATCTGATTGATTTCTTTGAGGAGGTGTCAAGACAGGTCGACGACAGTCGAGCAGTGGACGTGGTGCATGTGAACTTCAGCAAGGTATTTGATAGGGTTCCCCATGGAAGGCTCATTCATAAAGTCAGGAAGTATGGGATACAGGGAGATTTGGTTATCTGGATTCAGAATTGTCTGGCTAGCAGAAGGCAGACAGTGGTTGTAGATGGAAAATATTCTGCTTGGAGGAGTGTTGAGAGGGATCCCACAGCGCTATGTCCTTGGGCCTCTGCTCTTTGTAGTTTTTATAAATGACTTGGATAAGGAGGTTATGGGGTGCGTTAGTAAATTTGCTTATGACACAAAGATTGGAGGCGTCGTCGAAAGTATAGAGGGCTACTGTAGGCTGCAGCGTGACATAGATAGGATGCAGAGCTGGGCTGAGAAATGGCAGATGGAGTTCAACCTGTGTAAATGCGAAGTGATTCATTTTGTATGGTCAAATTCGAATCCTGAATATAGCATTAAATACAGGATTCTTGGCAGTGTGGAAGAACAGAGGGATCTGGGTGCGCAAGTGCATAGATCCCTCAAAGTTGCCACGCAAATGGATAGGGTGTCAAGAAAGCATATGATGTTTTGGCTTTCATGAACAGGGGGATTGAGCTTAAGAGCCGCAAAGTTTTTCTGCAGCTCCACAAGTCCCTGGTGAGACCACACTTGGAAATTGTGTCCAGTTGTGGACCCACTACTATAGGAACGATGCAGGGGCTATCGAGAGGGTGCAAAGAAAGTTTACCAGGATGCTGCCTGGCCTGGAGGGCTTGCTTTATGAAGAAAGGTTGAACAAGCTTGGACCTTTCTCTTTGGAGACAAGGAGGAGAGAGGAGATCTGGTCGAGGTGTACAAAATAATGAGAGGAATAGATAGAGTCAATACCCAGAGACTTTTCCCCAGGGTAGGATTGACTAGTATGATAAGTCATAGTCTGAAGACATTAAGAGGAAGGTAAAAGGGAGACGTCAGAGGTAGGTTCTTTTTGCAGAGAGTTATGATTGTATGGAATGCATTGCCAGCTCTGTTGGTGGAAGCGGAGTCATTGGGAACATTTAAGCGACTGATGAACATGCACGTGGATAGCAGTGAGTTGAGGGGTGCGTAGGTTAAATTACTACATTTTACATTAGGATTAAATCTCAGGACAACATCGTGGTCCAACTGGCCCGTTCTGTGCTGTACTGTTCTATGTTCTATGTTCTATTTAGTATATTTAAAACAGACACAGATAAGTTCTTGATTGACAAGGGGATCAAAGATAACTGACAGGAAGCAGGGAAATAGGGTTGAAAATCTATCATTCGTGATCAAATGGCGGAGCAGACTTGATGGTCCGAATGGCTTCATTTCTGCTCGTATAGAGTTGTGGCCTGATAATATTTCGGTCCTGGATGGCACGGTGTCTCAGTGGTTTGCACTGGTGCCTCACAACATCAGGTAACTGGGTTCGATTTCCTCTGGGTGTTCTAGTTTCCTGCCACAGTTCAAAGTTGTGCAGGTTAGGTGAACTGGTCATGCTGCATTGCCGATTGTATTCAGGGATGTTGATGTAAGGTGCAATAATCAAGGGTGTACGTATAGTATTAGGGTAGAGAATGGGATTGGTTTGCATACTCTTTGGAGGGTCAGTATAAACCTGTTGGGCTGAAGGGCCTGTTTTCACACAGTAGGGATTCTAAGAAAATGCAGACTGCTGCAATGATCCAATGAAGCACAACCCAAGCTCGAGTAACAGCTCACTTTACACTTTGATGCGTTACAGTCTGTAGGAGTTAATATTCAATTCCATAAATTCAAAGCCTGAACCCATTGTGGTTGTTCTCCACTTTCTGTACACTCTCCCTCCTGGGGTCCCTAAGCTCGTGTCTTCTTTATGTTCCATTCTACAGAGAAAATCAATTTCTAATATTTACACATTTATTTACACCCATTATATACCTGTGTCTCTTTCACCACAATTTCAAGCCCATTTGTCTTTCACACTGGGCCTCCAAACACTCTTTCCCACCTCTGCCAAGATACTAAAGCGCTCACTTTCCAATCCTTTACACGTTTGAAGAAGATTTAAACTGGACTTGAAACATTAACATTGTTTCTCTGTCTCTGCAGATGTTGCCAGTCCCCTAAGTTCCTTCAAAAATGAAAAGTTACAAAACACATTTTCAACAGAGCAAAGATGATTGGATACAGGAAATCTGAAACAAAAACAAAAATTGTTGGACTTACTGGGTGCTTTGAGGAACAGTCATAGAACCCGAAATATTAACTCTGCTTTCACTCCACAGATGCTGTCAGACTGGTCAGTATCTTCAGAAATTTCTGTTTTTGAACAAGTTTCAAGCATGTGTGTCAAAGCTGCTCACACGCCCTGTCCAACATGGAGAGCCATACACCGGGAAGTGAATTCACTTGCTCTGAAACTACATAAGGCTGTCATCACCGACACTACAGAGCTCTTAATCATGGTCATGGAGAGAAACGGCGGGAAACACATTCGCTTTAAACAGAAGATGGCATTACTGGAGCGGAAAATATTCAGGTGAAAACGTTAAATGCTTTTGAGGATTGCGACAACTGGAGGCATGGCATCATGAAGATACCCAAACAGGATGAGAATTTTTAAAAAAGGAAGTGTTCCCACATGAGAAACTGGGATAGGGCACTGTGTACAGGGGAGGAGGACGACCGTGTCCCCGTGCGAATGAGGACAGGCAGCAGAATTGTATTGCAGATATTGCATCTCAAACTGGGCATTCATGTGATGCTGTAAATCATAGCAGCCGTTGTAGCACCAGCAGAATCATATTCAACCACAATATAATCTCTCAGTCTACCATTACCATGAAGCTGATCTCCGCTTCAGTGATGAGTGTGGGTGAACATGCTACGGTCAGAACCGTGTGTACCTAAACCTGATGATAACCCAATCAAGCTACTGCACTTACTGCTTACATTAACAAACAGCAGAGGTAACATCTGATAGAGAGGGCGCCATGATCCCAAGACTGTGACCAGTTCTTTTAAAACCAGCTATGAATTACTGCTGGCCTGTCTACTCTTCCTCTTTTCTGTTAGAAAAATCCTTAATTCTTTTGTTAGAGACAGTTCAAGAACTTCCCTCCTATTACCATTTTGTTTACGTCTTTAAAATACTTACTGTGCCTTCCCCTGTGAGGAAAATGTAAAACATGGGTGTAAATTATCTGTCTGCCCTGCAGCCAATTCTTCAGTCACACCCTCCAATTATTTTCAGTATACTTTCCTAATTAATTTCACCTAAGATCGCACACTCATCTTGAACTTTATTTATATGCTCGGAAAAGATCGTTCTACTTGTTTTTGTATTTCTTGCCAATTTACTACATCATGTGTTTTCTCCCCTTTTCCTCGCTTTCTAGATTGATACAGCCATATAGTGCACAAACAGACCCTTTGGTCCAACTTGTCCATGCTGACAGGGTTTTCCAAACTAAACTAGTCCCATCTGATTGCATTTTGTCCATATGCCTCTAAACCTTTCCCATTCATATGTTTGTCCTGATGAGTTTTCAATGTTGTAGCTGTACTTGCACCTCCCACTCTTTCTCTGCCAGCTCATTCCATATACACACATCACCCTCTGTGTGAAAACATTGACCCTTCGTCCATTCCAAATCTCCCCTTTTTTTACCTTAAACCTCTGCCTTCTATGGTTGAACTCCCCCGTCCCCAGGAAAAGACCTTAGCTGGTCACTCTATTCATACCTCTCATGATTTTATAAACTTCTACCATGTCACCCCTCAACCTCCGACACGCTGTCTGACACTAAGTTTACGAACAAACATTTACAGATAAAGCACTGCAAATTTGAAACAGTATTCAAATGACAGGTCAACAACCTTCAGCCCAAGCTTCATACTGTGATTTATTTTTCTCCAGGAAACTGTAACGAGTACCAGTAAGAGGTCAAACACCTGAATTGCTTTGTCCAAATGGGGTGATGATCTCTACAGTGAAAGCACATCACTGGCCTGAACCATATAAGAAGGGCAATTTTTGTACCACACTGTCAGCGTGCAGTTGCCTTTAGCAGAGTGAGATGAAGGCTGAGTATAACTTTTGAAATTTGGATCACAGTGTGAATTCAGTGCAAAGGGGGAGAGGTCTTTTCAATAAGGTTTACTCAAAGAAGGAAACTTTCCTGAGTGAGATGTGAGTGGGAGGTGTAAAACAGCATGAATGGAGAGGCCGAGCCACACTGTGACCAGAGCAAAGTGGCAGTACAAAACGCAGCTTGATGCTACTGCAGAGTAGATAGACTTGATCAAAGAGTTTCAGGTGAAGTGGGGAGGGACCATAACGTAAGATACTGTACTCTGTAATTTGAGAGGGAGAACCTGGAATCAGGAAGGGGACACGAGCAGGGAAGAAGATGGAGCAGCAAAGGCAGCGGTTTCTGGGGGGAATTCAGGAAGCACAGCTGAAATTCATACCCAGCATCTGCTTCTGGTCCCTGAAATAAACATCCTAAATCTGGCCCTCCACTCATGATCATCCATCGTATCCTTGAGAGCCTTTGTCAACCATGGGTGCTTCATCTTCTTATCGAGTTCTTCTTTTGAACAGAAACAATAATTTCTGGGCTGTTTGGGATATCTGCTTGAATGTCTGCTCACGTATACTCACTGACCTTCCTCTGGGTCTATTTTCACATTCCGCTTCAGACCAGATGTGAGGCAGAAATCCTCAATTTAGATCTCTGGTTATTTTCAATCATTCAGGAGGAACTTCTGCCTGTGGCTGAACACATGATCAGCGGAGGCTGACTCAATTCTCCAAGTTTCTGCATATCTGTTGTTTCTGTTTAACGACGCCACATTCCTGTGAGCTGGGTCTAACGTGACCTCCTTTTCCATCAAACCAGAAATCCCCGAACTCTGGTGGACAGGGCCTTCAGCTATGACTGTCCCATCTTCCACGGTGTTGCCCTCAATTCGGCCCCTCCATCCCAGAACAATGATAGATTCCTCCTTGTCCACACTTCCTCCTGCGCGAGAATCCACATTCACATATTCATCTTACGCCGTTTCCACCATCTCCAACAGGACAGTACCATCAAACACAACTCCCCCTCCCGCCCACTTTCAGTATTTCACAGCGACCGTTCCCTCTGTGTGACCGTCCATCACCCCGAACGTTTCCCCACTCCCCCATCGCACCATCCCATGCAATTGGAGAAGCTGCAACACTTGCCCATTCATCTCTTCTCTCCTCACTATCCAAGGCCCCAAACATAGCTTCCAGGTGAAGCAGCATTTCACTTGTAACCTTTCAATCTGATCTCCCGTCATTGCTGCTCATAATGCAGTCTCTTTATATTGGCGAGACCAAATAGAGATTGCTTTGAGGAACACACCCACTCTGTCTGTAGAAATAACTCTGACCTTCTCATTGCTTCCCATTTCAATAACTTACATTGCTCTCATGATAACATTTCGGCCCTGGGTTGCTGCAATGTCCCAAGACAGCACAACCCAAGCTCGAGTAACAACGCACTTTAAAGTTTCGTACGTTACAGCCTGTAGGAGTTAATGTACAATTTCATAACTTCACAGTCTGACCCCATTATAACTGTTCTCTAGTTTCCGTACAATCTCCCTCCTGGCCTCCCTATGACCTTGTGTGGTTGTATCTTCTTTATCTTTCACTCAATAGAGAGAACCCCTTTTCCCCATTCACATCTTAATTTAAAGCTATTTCACATGATCTACTCGTTCACCACTACTAAAAGCATGTTTATCTTTTGCCACACCCTCTTTTACCCGTCAAACCACTCCCCACATCTATCAAGGGATTATAAAGCTTATTTTCCAATCCTTTTTCAGTTCTGAAGAAGTGTCATACTGGACTTGAAACGCTAACTCTATTTCTCTGTCTCTGCAGATTATACCAGACCTGTTGAGTTTCTCTAGAAATGAATAGGCTCAGAACAAATTTTCAATTAAACAAATAACTATGGAGACTGGAAATGAAAATGCAAAAATTGCTGGAGAAAATGGGAGCTTTGTAGAAGGTTCACTGGTCCTGAAAGATTAACTCTGCTTTCACTCCACAAGATGCTGCCAGACCTGCTGAATTTCATCAGCAATTTCTTTTTTTGAACAAGTTCCATAGACGTGTGTTAAAGCTGCTCAAACGCTCTGTCTCACACGGAATCCACTGGGATGTTACCGATAATGCAAGGTGCACAGATTACTTGATCTGAAACTGCATAAGGCTGGCATCACTGACACTGCAGAGCTCTTAATCATGCTCAGCGAGAAAAACAGAGAGGAACACATTCACATCAAACACAGAAGATAGCATTGGGGGAATGGAAAAGATTCAGATGCATAGGTTAAGGGTTTGAGTAAAGTAACAAATTGGAGGCGTAACACCAGGGAGAGACCTTCAGCAGAATGAGAATAGGAAAATGGAAGTGTTACCACATCAGAAACCAGGTTAAGACATTGAGTACAGAGCTGATGGGTGAATGGGTCTTGGTGTGAACTGAGGGATAGTTAGTAGAATTGAATTGAACATATTGGAGCTCAAAGTGGGCATTCATGTAGTGTGGTAGAATCACAGTAGCAGCAGAATTTTATTCAACTACAATCCGTTTCTTTCAAGTCCTGCCTGGAGATACCTTCAGGTATTATCGATGTAAAGGAGGTGACCCCTCCAGTCAGACATTGTATTTTAGGCATGCGGTCTTGTTTGAAGTCTGCATATGTCTTCACCTGGAATCAGACTAGGTTTATTTACAAAATAGGAGTTAATAAAATATCATTTTGACTGACTGTCTATAAATCATACTTTTTTTGAGAAAATATAATGCATCTGGAAATACGAACCGGCAAATGAAAATTCATCTTACAGATTAGATGTGTGTGTGTGTGTGTGTGTGTGTGTGTGTGTGTTTTCACGCACGTGCGAGTGTGTGATTGAAAACAAGGTGGAGTGTCTGTGGGAGGGAGAGAGAGAGTGTGTGTTTGTCAGAGAGTGAGGGGGAGTGTGTGTGTCTTTGGGAGGGAGAGAGAGTGTATGCGTGCGTGTGAGAGAGGGGAGAGTGTGTTTGTGTGCGGGAAGTAGAGGGTGAATTTGCATGGGTGTATTTAAAGGGGAGAGGGAAAGGATGTGTGTCTCCTCGTTAAAACACAGGCAGGTTTGGCAGATCTCTTTCCACACAAACACTCTATGGTTCCAGTTCTCCCCCTCTCTGCAGCCTCTGCTCCATTTGTTGTTCATGTTGCAGACCCAGATGTTGTAACTACAGTCCCCATTCTCCATCCAGAGTTCGGTCACCAAATCCTCAGGTCTCCCTGAATGTCTAAGGCAGCTCTCAGCACAACCTCCAGTAAACCATCTCCATCACCTCCACTAACCTTTCCATGACAGGAGGCAGTCAGATACTCCTCAGCTCCTGTTCCTTGACAATAATACTCGAGGGGTTTCCTCATGGTATGGACTGCACAATCAACTTAGAGGGACAAACACAGGCCATCAGAGGTCAGGCACAGGCCAAGTTTCAAAGACGTGTCTCAAAGCTGCTGGAACCCCCTTTCCAACTTGGAGCAACAGCCCGCCACATACCATTGCATTTTTTCTGAGATTCACAATGCCAGCACTTGATACACTCGGGAGTGAAAAAAACAACACCAGGGAAAGGTACAGAAAAACAAACAATTAATTAACTGATAACATGTTGTGAAAATATGGAAAAGGAGACAGGGGAGTTGGAGTAACTGGAGAAGTGAGACAACGGTTGGTCCAATCACAAGAATAGGAGCATTCAAAAAAATTATTGCCAGCTCAGTTGAAATGGTTAGTTACATCAAATTGTGAATCTGCCTCCCAGAACCATCCAAGACACCATAAACTGGGACAAGGCACCAGCCAGAATGGAGAGATGTGCAGACCATGCTACTGGACTGCTCTATAAACTGGACTACCTGCCCAGCATGGGGAACAGTGCAAACCTTTGCCAGTATATGGCTACTATACTTGGACTACAGAAATATCTTGTACGGGAAGATGCGTAACCCATGCAGTAAGTGACAAATGTATGGCTCAGTATCTCCACTGCCGAAATATAAGATAAGAGATTGTGTCTGTGTGTGTGTATGTGTGTGTGTCTGTGTGTGTTGGTGGTAGTAGATATGAAAAGTATTATTTGAGAGAGAATAGACATAGAGGAAATCAGTTCAAATGTGAACAACTGACAGGGCTTTGTGTCATTAACAGAGGGAGACTGAGGACCGTGTTATAGACAGAGGTGACGATGTGCTTGTGAATATTAAAGTAAAGGCTTTCCCAGACCCAACAACAATATAAAGCAATCCGTCCAGGAATGATGGGATTTTGGTCTGCGTTTAGATACAAGCCATGGAATACCGACTCAGATTTAGTTAAGCAACAGCAGATTATTGGCTTTAATAAGATTGTGTTTCATAGCTGAAGGTTCAAACAGCAGATGGGATGAACCAGTGAAGTATATCGTGCAGATGACAATAGTTAAAATTAGGAATGGTCAGGATATGGTAATCAGCTTGTGGCCAAAGGGATCACCGTAGTTGTGACTCGTCTGTTTCAGCCTCAGTTATTGGCCAGGGATGAGATGGAGTCAGAGGAAGGAAATGGAATTTGCATCCAGAACAGAAGACAGTGACCTCCAAGCTCTCAATATTTAAATAGCAAGGGCAGTGATGCAATGCATCCTGGTTCATATCAGAAAGTGCATAGGTCAACCAACAAGGCCCAGTGCCACAACTAAAGGAGATAAAGAATGAACAATATTGCTTTGTTGTGGTTTGGAGCGTGAATACTTACAGAGTAGAGTAAATGAAAAGAACAGTAATACAGTCGCACATGGTTAATGCAAATAATATATCAACAGTGAAACTTACCAGGGACACCAACAATAGCCAGGATAGGATAATAAAAACATTGAATAATGTAAAGTACAAATCTGATCCGCGATGATAACGGCCACCAATAATATGTAGAAAAAAACCAAACATAATAGGATAAACCCTTGTCCATTGTTGTAACTTTCCAGTCTATTGTTCTCAGATTCTCATCCATTGTTGTAACATTCCAGTATAACATTCTCAGATTCTGATCCACTGTGAGAACTGTCCAGTCTAATGTTCTCAGTTTCTGATCTCTCCCTGTCTCTGGAGCAACCGATCCCTGTTAGTGCTATCGGTGGTGCTCCCGCCCATACTATGGGATAACGTATTGAATCGAGCCCTTTTGTCATTAAAAGATGGAAACTGTCCACTGGGATAATTAGAATCCATGGAGACTAACATTATTCACAGTTAGCAAACAAACACGTTCAGTTAACCAGTTCCTTACATCATTTTACATAACACAATGAAAGGGAACATTTACTCGGTTTGGATTGAATGGATGAGAGTTGCTGAGGGATAGATCATAAATCTTGCAATCTTTTTAATCTGTCTTTCCTATATATGGGAGTATTGTCAAGAACACTGCACTGTTGTATATGATTCACCCTGTTTATAATAGGAGACAGGAATAAAATAACAGACGAGCTGCATAAAATGTTTGGTGGAGATGTTTCTAGATACCTTTGCGTAATGCTGCTCCAAGTTTGAAATTCCCTGTTCTCAAGTCCTTTCTTAACCTTGTGACATCATTCAGAGCATTCAAACTGCTGCTCAGGAACAGGGAGAAACAGGAGGTAGTCACTCAACTGCTCGATCTGGGCAGAGGAACAGGAGGCAGTCTTTCAACTGTTCCAGACTGGAACACAGGCACAGGAGGAGTCACTCAACTGCTCGGGAGTGGGACACAGGAACAGGAGGCAGTCACTCAACTGCTCGAGACTGGGACACAGGAACAGGAGGGAGTCATTCAACTGCTCGAGACTGGGATACAGGAACAGGAGGCAGTCTCTCAACTGCTCGTGACTGGGACACAGGAACAGGAGGCAGTCACTCAACTGCTCGAGACTGCGATACAGGGAAATCTGGAAGCTAGTGAGGCCCAGATTTCTGTTCCCCAGGAACAGGAGCAGGTGACTCACTGTCCACCACTGTGAGACACTGGAAGAGAAGAGGAATTGGCTTGGTACTAACAGAAATATCTGATTAATTTGCATGAACGAGCCATTCAATTCAACCCTGCTCCAACATTCTTCAAAACCATGGCTGATCTGATTGTAATTCACCCATTCCAGTTTACAGAGATTTCCCTCTTTGCAGTCTCTGATCCATTTGCTGGTCATGTTGCAGATCCAGATACTGTAACTACAGTCACCATGCTTCATCCAGAGTTGGGTCACCAAAGCCTCTGGTCTTCCTGAATTTCCACAGCAGCTTAAAACACAGCCTCCAGAAAACAATCCCCGAACGTACAAAAACTAGAGTTAAGTTAAATCTCAGTCAAAGGCAAATGAGAAGCCTGGTCTGAATCACTAACAGTTGTGAGGAATCCTCATGTAACTGAGCACATGATCAGCCGATAGTGATTAACACAGGCGTTCAACGAATAGGAACAGAGCAAGTTACAAAGGTGTGCCTCGAAACTGTTAAAACCCCAATATCCAACATGGAGTACAGGGCAGGACACTGGGAAGTCAACGAAAACGCAAGCAATGCTTTTTTGAACACTGTTTCACAGCTTCTTAGTGTTGGAAGCTGATGCTCTTGAGTGAGCAACATTCAAGGGCAGGAAAAGATATAGGACAGTTATTCACATTGAAACTGGACAGTTAAAACTAGATGGTGGGGAAGCAGTTTCAACACCAACAAATGGGAGGGATTTGGGCAATAGACAGAGGGAGAGAGACTCTGAGTCAGTGTTATGGAAGGATGTGTTTGCAGGTTTCAGAATGCTGAAATGAAGACATTTCGATCATATCTAGCAACATAGGTTAGCATGTCCGGGAATGATGAATTAATACGATATTGGTGCAAGGTCAGATAGAGTCAGAGTCTCGGAGATGTACAGCACAGAATAAAATGCTTCAGTCTAACTCGTCCATGCTGATGGGATATCCTAAATTAAACTAATCGCATTTGGCCAATATTGATGTAAACCCTTCCTCTTCATGTACCCATCCAGATATCATTTAGATGTTATAATTGTAAAAATCCTTCACCATCTCCTCTGGCAGCTCATTCCACGAATGCACCACCCTCTGTGGGAAAAAGTTGCTCCTTAGGTCTTTTTTAAAATCTTTTCCCTCTCATCGGAAATCCATGCCCTCTAGTTTTGGGGAAAAAGACCTTAGCTATGCAGTCTATAAATGCTCCTCACGCTACAGGAATAAAATAACCCAATCAGCAAAGTTTGTGAGAACCCAATCTACTCGAACTCTCCCTATAGATCCAATCCTGGCAACATCCTTGTAAATCTTTACTGACTCCCTTCAACTTTCACAATATATTTCCAAAAGGAAGGAGACCAGAATTGAATGCAGTACACCAAAAGTGGCCAAAGTAATGTGCTGTACAGCAGCAACATGACCACCCAATTCATATAGTCAAAGCACTGGCCAATAAAGGCAAACATACCAAATGCCTTCTTCACAATCCTACCTAACTGCGACTCTACTTTCAAGAAATTATGAACCTGCATTCTAAGGTCTCTTTGTTCAGCAACACTCCCCAGGACGTTAGCATGAAGTGTACATGTCCTGCCCTGATTTGCATTTCCAAACTGCAGCACCTCCCATTTGTCTAGATTAAAAACCACCTGCCAATTGTCAGCCCATCTGCCCATCTGATCAAGATTCCATTGTTCTCTGAGGTAAACCTTCTTTGCTGTCCACTGCACCATCATTTTTGCTTTCATCTGCAAACTTAGCAACTATTGCTGCAATGATCACATTCAAATGATTTATGTGAATAGTGAAAAGCAGTGGAGCCAGCACTAACCCTTGTGGTACACCAATGGTAACAACCCTCCTTTTCGAAAAACAATCCTTTACCACCACCCTCTGTCTCCTGCCTTCGGGCTAATTCTGTATACATATGGCTAGTTCTCCCTGTATTCCATATGAACTAAACTTGTTAACCAATCTACCATGCAGGAAGTTGGCAAATACCTTACTGATGTCCATACCAACAATATACACCTCTGCCTCAATGAATCCTCTTAGTCACTTCTTCAAACATACTCAGTCAATTTAGTGCTTCGATCCATGTGGCCTATCACTTATGAGTCCTTGTTTTTCAAAGTCCAGGCAAACCTTGTGCCTCATAATCCTTATCAACAGCTTGCCCTCCACTGAAGTCTGGCTCACTAGCTTTTCCTTACCATCCTTCTTAAACATTGTCAATAATCGCACCAAGTTCACAAGCCTCCTATCTTCTGGTACCTCATCTGTGACAATTGACGATACAAATATCTCAGCAAGGGGCCCAGCATTCACTTCACTCGCTTCCCACAGAGTTCTCGGGTCCATCTGATCAGGTGCTGAAGATTTTCCCAACTTAACGGGTTTACGAACTCCAGCATCTCCTTCTCTGTAATACAGGCACTTTTCAACATGTCAAGATTTATTTCCAAAGTTGTTTAGCTTGCATATCTTTCTGCCCAGCCAATACTGACGCACGATGCTTGTTTAGTATCGCCTCCATCTCCTGCAGTTTTGCACATCGGCAACCTTGCTGATCTTTAAGTGGCCCAAAACTCTCCTGAGTTATTCTTTTGTCCTTAATGTATGTGTAGAGTCCCTTTGGATTCTCCCTAACCCTATTTGCCAGAACTATCTCATGTCCCTTTTATGGCCTCTGGATTTCCCTCTAATGTATATTCCTACTGGGTTTAGACCTTTATCGACAGTCACTGTAAATTTGGAATTAAGTGCCAAATGACGATGATGAATCCATCGACATCCTAGACAGGAAGTGTGGACTTCTCTGAATGTTCCTGTCACTGCTCTAATACAGAAACTTTGGACCTTCCGTACAACATATGCTTCAGTAATTAATTTATATAAAAATTGACAAACATCTTAATGCAGGTTTGTTTGCTGTAAAGCAGTATTTTTTATGCTTTTTCCCCTAAGTCCAAAACCAAAAGTGAACTTATTCATTAAGACTTATGAATTAATGAGTCAGGTTTGGCTGGGAGATAGGGCGGAATGGGGCAGCGGCTGTGGAGACTGCATGGGGAGTACAATGATATCTCCCAGTCATCATCACTCTTAACGTCAGATCGAATTAAATATAATTCATAACAAGGAACGAGCCAACGTTTGGAAGATGCAATGCTGAATGACAATGTGAACTTAACAGAATAATTTTAAATGTGATATTTAATCATTGGGAGTAGGGTCACCACACCTGAAGGATTAAATTTGATTTCTCTTCACAGATACAGCCAGACTTGCTGAGCTTTCCTTCCAACGTCTGTTTTTGTTTGAGATTGATCATATTGTTCATATCTGGCAGGATGCTTACAATTAAAAGCTCATACTAATAACAAAATGCGCAGGGCTACGGGGACAATACAGGAGAATAATAGTAGAGATATCGCTCATTCCAAACTGGAAGAGACAATGGGCTGAGGTTTCACCACCTTTGTTTTAATAATTCTATGTTATGCATTGAAAGCTTTTGGAGATTGGGGAGACAAGCTAGTTCAATGAAGGACACGGAGTGTTCCATCATCAAAAACCTATCCCTATTATTTCATGAAGTTCAACTGCATCTAAAATGTATTTTCAAACAAAATATATTTCCTGAGATTTACAAGATGTTCAGATTTTCTTTTTACTTTCTATCTTAAAGAAGAAACAGATTTCGGCTGTAATTCAGGTGTCACAGACACACCAACTGTAATAGAAACATGAAAGGACCACATTGTCCAAATATTACCAAGGTCAACATGTAGACCTGTCAAGAAACATGAAATATAGAGATAATGGAAACATGAAAAATAAACAGAAAATGCTGGAGAAATGAAAAATATGAGGAAGTATCTGCAGAGAGCAACAGAATTAACATATGTAATATGATGTGACACTGTTCTGAAAAGTCCTATTAGAATCAAAGGGAATTTTTTTGCATCTCTGCTCAGATGTTGCCAGATCGACTGAGTTTCGCACCAGCTCTTTTGATTTCTTTCTTCTTTCTGAACTGTGGCAAAGTGTCTGATCTGAATGACAACAGCAAAGTTGTTATCTCAGATGAATCTCGAATAATTTGTTATGGACATTAAATGAGAAATTACAAAGTTCCTATGATTGACAGGGCTCTAAATATCGGTGACGTATTGCATTGTGAGAACTTGCGATGAAAATGTTGAAACAAAACAGAAGTTGCTGCAAATGCTCAGCAGGTCTGGCATCATCTGTGCAAAGAAATCAGAGTTAACGTTTCAGGTCCAGTGCCCCTTCCTCAGAACTGATGTTAACACGGAAAATGTTGGTTTATATGCAGAAGAGACTGGATAGCTCTTAATGGAGACTGTTTGTAGCTAACAATAGGGTGTGAGTAATAGAAGGCGATGTGAGAACTAAGCCTGGTGTATGGATAGGGGGCTAGGACATTGGGGAGTTCAGGCCCGAAAATTATTGAACTTGATTTTGAATCTAAAGGGCTGCAAGGTCCGCACATGGAAAATGAGGTGTTGTTCTTCCAGCTTGCGCTGAACTTGCCTGGAACACTGCAGCAAGCCTGACACAGAGAAATTGGTCAGGGAACAGGACGGACTGTTAAACTGGCAGGCAACAGAAAGCTCAGGGTGTTTTGCAGCGGTACAACTTGGATGTTCTGTGAAGAGGTCACCCAGTCTACCCTTCATTTCCCCAATGTAGACGAGACCACATTGTGAGCAGCGCATGCAGTTGACTGGATTGTGGGAAAAGTTGGTAAGGGGCTGCTTCTCATGGAATTTATGGCTGGGCCCTTTGATACTGATGAGGAGGGAGGTAAATGGGAAAGTGTGACACCTCCAGCAGGGGAAAGTGAAGTGGACCTGTGGTGGGAGTGAATAAAGAGTAGACCAGTGTATCCTGGAGGGAATGATTCCTCCAGAGGGTGGACAATGGAGGAGAGGTGAATATGTGCAGGTGGGGGCATCTCGCTAGAGGTGGGGGAAATGCAGGCTGATGATCCTCTGCAAGTGAATGCGGCTGAGATAGTAGGGAAACTCTGTTGCGAGAGAGAAGGGGAGGGGCAGGCTAGAAGTGCAGGAGATGGGTCAGACTCGGTTGAGGACCCTGTTGTCAACAGTGATGGGGAATCCTTTGATTGAGGAACAAGGTGGACATTTCAAAGGCTACCTTGTTGAATTTAGTATCATCAGAAGCAATGCGGTGGAGATTGAGGAACTGGGGGAATGGAATTGAGTCTACAACAGGAAACCAGATGTGAGGACATATTCTCCAGGAAGCTGTGGGAGTCGGTGTGTTAATACTGGATATCAGTGGCTTGTCTATCCACAGAAATGGAAGCAGAGATGTTGAGGAAAGGAAGGGAGTAGTCAAAGAGAGACCAGGTGAAAGTGATGGAGGGCTTCAAATTCCAAGCGAAATCAATGAACCTTTCCAATTCCAGACAAGAGATAAAAGTCGCAGCGATGATATCATCTGTGTATCGGAGAAAGAGTTGTGGGTGGGTGCTAGAATAGAACAGGAACAGTGAATAGTCGATGTACTCCAAGAAAAGAACAGACATAACTGGGGCCCACGTGTGTATCCATGCAGTTCCTCTGTGCGGCAAGTGCAGGCTGAAGCAATGGGTATGTCCTGGTAGCTCTGTTTGTGAATTTTTGTAAGGAGATAGAAGCGAGATCTGCTATCAGAGGACCATCAGCTCGGGGGCAGTTAGGGGGAAGGGGGCGAATGGGGCAGGAATCTCCAGATGAAAGGTGGTCAAGTTATCATAGTTGATATAATGGTTTGAAGTGCCATGGTAGGGTCATGGTCCAGGGGAGATTAGAGGAGGTATCTGAGAGTGGGCGTTCAAACTCTGCAATGTCGAGGTCAGTCCACCAGGCTACAGCAGCATCACCCTTATCGGCACAGGTTGAATAACACAGTTATGGTTGGATCTAAGCACATGGAGTGTCGGCTGTTCGGGCAGTGATAGGTTGGATTTGGTGAGGGGAGTGCAGAATAATTAAGACAACCAATGTCATGTTGAGATTTCTCAATGAACCGATTTAGTTCAGGTAAAGACTAGAAGGAGGGGTGATTCCAGGAGGAGGGAGTGTGTTGCAACCGGGTAACGGGGTCTATGGGGCAGGGAGAGGAATCTTGCTGAAAGAAATGTGCATTGAGGCGAAGACAGCGGAAGAGCTCAACTAAATGTCATGCCTAAAATTCATTAAAGTGGGGGCAGAGAGGTAAATTTCAGACATTTGATTAGAACAGAACATTCAGCTTCAGAGAGTGAAAGTTCAGTAGGGATGGTGAATAAACGACAGGAGGTGGAATTGGAGGAGGGGATGGAGTCAGAGGCAGGGTATGTGATGTCAGGAAGGTTCCAGAGGGTCAAGGGCATCTCCACGTTGTTGCAAATTGTGTGCCCGGTACATCTGGTCAGTACGGCGAATGAGCCGATGAATAAATTAGAATTGTGGAGTGGCGCAGCCTTGAGTTAATGTGATGCGATACTGCTGGACAGAGAAACTGTTGAACTCAGTAGCACTGAAATCGTTCGATCAGTCCTCAGAAATTAACTGATTGAAAATAATTGGGAAGGTAATCTTACTGTAACTTCCTGATTTCACTGAAGTGACACTCAAGCAGCAAGATCTTACTTTTCGGAGACTTTCGATCAACCTGTGAAAATATAATATGTCTTGATGTTTTTATCAAGACAAATTTATCCATGGTTTTGGAAGGCACTAGCAAGGGCAGAGTTTATTTGTCATTCCCAATAACTCTGGGGAAAGTGTCATTCTTCTGTGAGGAAATTACCAGCGCTGAATTTCCTGCGATTCCCAGTGACCACAGTTTCCTCAGGATCCCTGATGTCACAAGAGTCAAATACTAATTTAATGTAACGCAAGTTACTCTGACCTCACCTCAACTGACATTGGAAAATTAGTTAAATGAATAAAGAACAAAAGGACAGTACACGGCCTGATTGAGCAATGTGCGCACTCTACTCACAATGTTTAAGGGAAAACTGATGCATTGACTCTGATTCTGACGAGAGGTTTATCCTATTTGTGATGAGGCCATTTGGCTAAGTGCTGTTAAGAGATAACAAGACACTCCACTCTGTACCATGGGGAACAAAACTAGCCTGTGCACGGTGCATCAGACAATGACAGAAATGCACTATTGTCTGTTCCTATTGGTCATTGATCATCTCAATCTCATCATTGACTGATGACAAATAACAGCATAGAAGCCAGTGGCTCCCATCATCCCAGTTGGAAAGCAAAAAGGGGAAGGGATGGCCAGAAAAAGTGGGAGTAACTGGGGAATTTGTGTAACTTACAGTGGGAGTGGCAGAAGAAGAGTGTGAAGGGAGATTATCAGTGGAAGAGTATGTAGCAGCAGAAGGGGCAGTGCAAACGAAATAGGAGTGTAAGAAAAGAGTAGGACCGCGGAGGACGAATGGCAGATGAAATTTTAGTGACAGTGAAAAGCTTGTTTTCGAGGAAGTGAGATTGGATGAGAAAAAAAAATCACTGTTCAAGAAAATCGGGATCTGGATTCCATTCAAATTAAGTAAGGATTTCTTGTACTTTTCCTTCTATAACTTGATTCTTGTACACGTTGTACATGTACTGTATATTTCGATATCTTCATCAACAGCAGACAACATGTTTTTTTCTCCCCTACTGTGGTGTTTCAACATTTTTGATTTTTTTTCACAGTATGTATTTGCTTCCAATTCAAGGTAGACATGAGAATATGATTTGATCTTCTGCAGTTTGCCCCAACATAGAACTTAATTGAACATTTATCCTCATCACACTCGCTGATTTAAACAAACAATGAATGAGTCCATGTCCATCCTGCAGATGAAACATTTCTTCAGCTTTGGCTATTGTAGGGAATGTTAGAAAGAACAGTGCCACGCAAAATACTAATATGCCAGCGCAAGGTGCCAAAACGCACTTTTTTCCGAAATTATTTAGAAGGTTTAGAAATAAAATATGCAGAGGGACAGAGTGTAAAAGGTGAATTCAACTCTGTGTCGAAACTACTATTTATCGAAACTCCCTCATAAAATATGTTACCTACATCACTCATAAATTCACCAAAATAGGAAAGGCAAGAGACTGGAATTGTCAAATCATCCTCTGAATAACATTTGGAGAACAGGAAGGAAATCACGATTTGTTTGCGATATTCAGAAATGACGATTGTGAGAATGTGGAAGGTGGGGAGCAGTGGAATTATGATCAATGTTGTGGATGACACAAAAATAAGCTGGGTGGATCACAGCCAGGAGTAAAATGTAAGGCTACAAGAGGATATAAACAGATTATTCAGATAGCTAGATCAACGGTCAATGAAATTTAACACTGATAAATTGGGAAGATGAAAGTCAGAAGTAACAAGACAAGTGAGTATGAAAGAGGAGGGCTAAATTTGCTCGTTTCTTTCTTTGCAGCAGGGAAGGTTGAGGAGGGAACCTAGTTCAGATGTACAAGAACATATGGGGTATGGAGAGGATGAACAGACAGCAGTTGTGTTCCTCGGTCAAATGATCAAAAACAAAGGGACATACTTTTAAAGTGAAAGGCAGGGGATTGAGAGAGAATTTGTGGAATGTGTTTCGAACTGAGAGGGTGGTTTGAATCTGGAATGCATTATCTAGTAGAGTGGTTGAGGCAGGTAACCTCACAAACGTTGAAAAAGCCTTTGGATATGCACTTGCTGGCACAGGCGTGTTAGGCCTGGTTTTCATTGCATGATTGTGTGCAGTGGCAGCCATGGACACTCTGATATATTCTGAAGCAATAAACAATGATAGTTGCTGCTTTGTTCCTTTGACTGAACTCAGTAAGTGGCTACATCACAAAACAGCATTATCTCATGGAGCTTCAGCACTTACTCAGCCAAAGGCAGCCCAGCCATCTCAGGGAACATTCAGGGTAATTCATATGCTCAGTGCAAGCATTGTCCCATAATAGCACCAATATTATTCTAGCTGTTTGCCACCATTATTATAGCGACAGCCATAACATTAACACAGCTTTCCCTTCATTATAATACAGACCTCTAGCAATAAGATTGCTATTTCTCTGAAGCATAATAAATTCTTTCCCAGGTATTCACTTTGACAAACAGGTTTTCCTGAGTTTTGCTGCCAGTTGTTTATCACAGAATTCCTCAACTCACTCCACCTCAACCTCTTTCCCCTTGAATATTTTCTTGTTCACTGTCTCCATTATCCCATACTCCTCACTCTCTCACATCCCCCACACTCTCTATCCTTATTTGTTAATTCCTGAAAAACCTGTGCCTCATCACGATCATTTATTCCAACTCCCAACTCACATTTTGGACTGATTTGATTCCTTCTCTCGGCATGGTCATTAGACTGGCCATGCCTGATGTCCTAATCATCTCGACCTTCTGCTCAGTTCCTGATCTGCTGTTTGGTTCTCACCCTCCTGGTTTATTCAAATCCATCTAACTTGCACTCGCAAACCTCCCCACAAGGATGTTGGTGCTTGTCCAGTTAAGATGCAACCTGTCTTTTTTATACAGGTCCCACCTGTCCTGGAAGAGATCTCCATGATCCAAAAATCTGAAATCATTAACCCTGAACGAGGTTTTTAACAACATGTTAAGCTATACTGTGTTCCTCATCCTTCCCTCTTTTCCACATGGCTCGGAAAGTAATCCAGAGATTACAGATGATTGTTTTCTCTCTCTGTCTCTCTCTCTCTCTTGCTGTCTCTCTCACGCACACACACATTCTCTCACACACACAGAGACAGACACCACATTACTTTGCAGAAGAATATAAATAACTGGAACGATAACTGGAATGAAGGATTTAGTTAAAGGGAGAATGAGAGAAATTGCGCTTCTTCTGGATGTCAGTTTGCTCGCTGAGTTGGAGAGTTCATTTTCAGATGGTTCATCACTGTACTAGGGAACATTATCAGTGAGCCTCTGGTGAAGTGCTGGTATTATGTCCCACTTGCTATTTACGTGTTTAGGTTTCCTTGAGTCAGTGATGTAATTTCCAGTATTGGTGATTTTATGTCCGGTTCTTTTTCTCAGAGAGTGTTAGGTGGAATCAAAATCTATTTGTTTGTTGATTGATTTCCGTTTGGAATGCTATGCTTCTAGCAATTCTGGATTAGTGGTACTGGAAGAGCACAGCAGTTCAGGCAGCATCCGAGGAGCAGTAAAATAGACATTTCGGGCAAAAGCCCTTCATCAGGAATTTTTTCTAGGAATTCTCGTGCATGTCTATGTTTGGCTTGTCCTAGATTGAAGTTCAGACCCAGTCGAAATGGTGTACTTCCTCATCTGTATGTAACGATGCTGGTAATAGTGGGTCATGTCATTTTTCTGGCTAGTTGTTGCTCATGTATCCAGATGGCTAGTTTTCTGCCTGTTTTTCCGATGTAGTGCCTGTTACAGTGCTTGCAAGGCTTATTCTCCCTGGGGGAAAACAGATAAATGTGTGAACATATTGCGGTGCTCAAAAGTATGAAAAAAAGTTGAAGAGTAAAACAGGAATACTCTGTTTCCGAAAGTTTGCATTACAGCATCAAGCAGTTCTAATTTTTTAACTTGTCAGCAAAAGAGCCAGGAGTGAGAAAAGGAAAAACTTCTTTATTGAGAGGCTTGTTAGGATTTGGAATGGAACTGCGTGGGAGAGTTGTGGATGAAGATTAAAAAGAGAACTGGTAATGCATTTGAAATTATCAATTCAACAGGCTGCAGCGATAGAGTTGGCAAATGGCGGGGGTGGGGGTGGTGGGCTTGGGAGACGTTCCTGGAGCTGATGTACACACAGTGGCCAATGGCCTCCTCCTGTACTTTAAAGTTTTGCACTCTATCATGTGTCTGATTAGAATAAAAGTCAGTATCAGATTATTTCCCATTGAAAATGCTCACAAATATCTGATTATTTTAGTGCAGCATAAGCATTTAAAATGCAGGTATTACAAGACCAGCCTCATTTTGTAGTCTAATTATTGCTCAGAACACGAATATATTAATTGTTGTATTCCTATTGCTAAAACAAATCTGTCATCGCTTTGGCACAAACCTCTTTGAAAAGGTCTGACTTTTCTCTCACACGATAATATGTTCATCGTTTTTTGTTTACGGTCTACATTTCATATTAAATAACATTCTTTCTAAAAACTAAAAGTTTTCAAATTATTGTTCACTAAAATTTGATAGCACAAATCATTTATTTAGGTTAATATTCACAGTCCATTTTTGATTATGGCCATTTTTAATTCGCTGGCAAATGGCTGAAGCTTGTACATTTCAGTGAGAAATTAAACAAATTGATTATATATAAATGTATAAGAACGCAAATTCTATTTGATTGTTCAACCATTTGCTCACCCTAAACATGTAATCATTCAGAATCCAACCACTTTCAAAATGTTGGAGTGACAATGCATTATTTTGAATCCTGACATTGTGTATGTAATTCTGATCGCCAAAAGAGTTACATCCATGTTGTTTGTTCGATACAAAATAAAATGCACATTCTTTATTTCTGTGTTAGAAAATCATGACAGGAGGCTATATTTTTGTTCCATAAATAAAGAATCAACCTAATGCTTTTCAGAGATTATAGTACAGTTGAAAAATCATAGTTGACATCTTACTTTTGCCCAATTCACGAAACATAGTAAACATCTGATGAATACATGGGTCACCCAACAAATTGTACCTGAATAAAACAGCAGTAAATGACAAGTCAAGAATCACGTTAATAACTGAAGTTAGCGGAGCCTGCCTGGTGTAGGACACCACACAGACTGGCATTCAGGTGAATGGAACAATGGACAACATCACTGGAAGTTTTGGGCTAACGCCCCTCCCCAGGTTCCTAATCTCATACCCACCACTCTCTCACACATTTAGCAATTGATAAGAATCCACAGACTGGGTGAACATAAAACACAGAGCAGTACAGGACAGTGGAGACCCTTCGACCCTTGACGTCCTGCTGAACTTTTATCCTACTCGAAGATCAGAATAACTGACATACCCTTCATGTGCCTATCCAATACTCACTTAAATATCCCCTAATGCAGGCGACTCTACTAACGCTGCTGGCAGTGCATTCCAAGAACACACCACTCTCTGTGTAAAGAACCTACCTCTGACATCTCCTCAAACCTTCTTCCGATCACCTTAAAATTATGCTCACTCGAGATAGCCATTTCCACCCTGCGAGAAAGTCTCTGGCAACCCATTCTACCAATGCCTCTCATCATTTTATACACCTCTATCATGTCACCTCTCATTCTTTATTGCTCCAAGGAGAAAGCCCTAGCTCCCTCATCTTTTCTTTGAAAGACATGCACTCCAGTCCAGGCAGCATCCTGGTAAATCTCCCCGGCATCCTCTCCAACGCATCAATGTCTTTCCAGTCATGCGACAACTAGAACTGAACACAATATACGAGGTGCAGTCTCACCAGACCTTTTTGGCGTTGCAGCATAAACTTGCAGCTCTTAAACTCAATCCCTGGCTCATGAAAACACCATCCATCTTAATAACCTTATCAGCTTGGGTGACAACATTGAGCGTCCTATGATATGGAACACACCATCCCTATGGTCCTCCACACAGCCAATAATCCTGCCTTTAACCCTGTATTGTGCATTCAATTTCAACCTTCCAAAATGAGTCACTTCACACTTATCCAGGTTGAACTCCATCTGTCATTTACCAGCCCAGTTCTGCATCCTGTCAATGTCCAATTACAACCTACAACAGCCCTCCACACTCTCCATAACTCCAACATTTTTGTTACATCGTAAAACTTACTAACGCACCCTTTCACTTTATCATCCAAGTCATTTGTAAAAGTCACAAAGAACAACAGTCCCAGAACTGATTCCTGAAGAACGCCACTGGTCACCAAGCTCCAGGCTGAAAACTTTCCATGTTCTACCACCATCAGTCTTCTACAGGCCAGACAATTTTGTATCCACACAGACAGATTTCCCTATTTCCCTGTATCCCATGCCTCCTTATTTTCTGAATGAGCCGATTTTATGGTAACCTTGCTGAAATCCATGTACATCACATCCACTGCTCTACTTTCATCAATGTGTTTGATCCCATCCTGAAAGAATTCAATAAGTTGTGTGAGGCATTACGTGCCCGTCAAAAAGCCATGCTGACGACCTCTAATCAAACTATGATTTTCCAAGTAATCATAAATTCTGTCTCTCAGAATCCTTTCCAATAATTTGCCCAAAACAGAAGTAAGATTGACTGGCCAGTATTTCGCAGGATTATCCCTATTGCCTTTCCTGAGCAAGGGAATAACTTTTGCCACCATCCGATCATCATGCAGTACTTCATTGGACACTGGGGACACAAAGATCATCGCCAAAGGTGCAGCAATCTCTTCCCTCAGTTCCTCTGGTAACCTCGAATGCTTCCTGTATGGTCCAGGGGACTTATCTATCCTTCTGTTTGGACTTCACTCATTCTGTACTTCACCTCACTTTATCTACTCCCTG
Organism: Chiloscyllium punctatum; assembly: GCF_047496795.1. Lineage (NCBI taxonomy): Eukaryota > Metazoa > Chordata > Chondrichthyes > Orectolobiformes > Hemiscylliidae > Chiloscyllium > Chiloscyllium punctatum. Next base: position 63,111,801 of record NC_092751.1, on the reverse strand, counting down.
TCCAACCACTGATTGACTGCTTTCCATTTCAGGGCTATATACAGTGCTGCCCTCCTGAGCAAGTACAATTCCAAATATTCCACGAATCATGGAATGGAAAATAAAATTGAACACACCAATGCCATCCTGATGAAGGGCTTATGCCCAAAGCTTTCACTCTCCTGCTCCTCGGATGCTGCTTGACTCGTTGTGCTTTACCAGCACCACACCTTTCGACCCTGATCTCCTGCATCTGCAGTCCTCACTTTCTCCATTACTGAGGGCTGATCCTGCTCCACACTGAGCAGGGAATTAATCAGCAGGAATTCATTCTATTTGAAGCTGACTGTTCAGTTCTGGAACGTTGTATTTGATTAAGACGTGAATTAACAATAAATTGCAAATCAACGATTATTCATTCAGTCCCAGAGTTACATTTTTAGTTCATGGAAAGGCAACTTGATAACAAAAAGTAAATGGCTGAAGAACTCCGAGGTACGAAATATTCCAGGTGCTATATTCCAGGCTGGATGTCCTTTACCATGATGCTGGTAATATTATCAGATCTTCAGATTTGATAAGAGAACAAGGTGACATGGGGAAGTGGATATTTTTGCCATCACGTAGATGCGTTTGAGAGAGGTCAGAGCTGACAACTCGATATTCTGTGGTACAAGAACTATAGGCAGCAGAGGAGAGGGGTAAAAGACAAGGTGGTGTTGCCTTATTAATTATGAAGTCAAAGACTGCAGTAAGGAAGGATGATATCTTGGAAGGGCATTCAAATGACGGTTTGTGGGTTGGAATTAGGTTCAAATCAATGACAGACACACTACTGGGGACATATTATAGGCCCCCAGATAAAATAAAAAACAGGGGCAGGTACATAACCAATTCGCTGAGGTGTGTCAATGCAATAATAGGATCATTATATTCAGGCATTTCAATTACAAACATTGATTAGGGCAGCGATAATTATTTTTAAGAGGGCAAAAATGTCTTGACATTTATTCCAGAGAGCTCCTCATATAAACATGTAGCAGATACAACAATGGGTGGGGCTGTGCCGAGCCTCACTGTGGAATGAAGCCAGTCAGGTGTTGCAGGCAGGATTGGCTGAGCATTTCAGGATCAGTGACCATGACTCAAGCATTTTTAGCTTATTAAGGAAAAGACCAAAAGGAAAAAGGCTTGAAAAATAAAAATAATTTGGATGATAGAGGCAGATCTTATCAAAAGAAAGACAGGATCTGGCCACTGTATAATTACTTCTGGGTGAAACTTTAGCAGAACAGCGTGGGCGTGGTGGGGATCACATGCTCAAAATGGAATTGATGAAGGTGTCACCACAACATGTTACAATAAAGATAAAAATGAGGAAAACAAGCCCAGAGAGTATGGAATGTCTACAAATATTCAGAACAGAATTAAAAATGAAAGAGAAGCTTAAAGCACGCATAAAGTGAGCAGGTCAATGGAGGTCCCAGAAGTGTAGAGAACGTGTTGGGCTAAATTCAAGAAAGTAAGTAGAAGAGCAAAAAGCGGGGTGATAAAAACATTAATGGGCAATATTATCAAGAATTCAAAGACATTCTATCGGTTTATTAAGGGTAAGAGGGTAACAAGAGAAAGAATAGGGAGTATTAGGGACCGAGGAGGCAAACTGTGCATAGAACCTGTGAATGTCAAACACGTACTGCATATTGGTGTTCACTTTGGAGAAGCAGTTCCTGGACAGAAGCTGAGGAATAATTGGAAGTTGATGCAGGATAAAAAGTGGGAAAATCTCTAGATCTGGATGAACTGTCTCTTAGACTGATGTGGAAGATGAGGGAGGAGATTACAGGCTCTTACATTTTGTGCTTTATTTTGTTTTGCCTTTGGCCAGCGAGGTGGTGTGATCAAACAGAACAACATCTAATGTAGGTTCAACTTCCACACAGAGTGCTAGAAAAAAAAAGCCATGGGATGAAAGACCACTAAGTCTCACATCAGTGGGAGGGAAACAATTGCAGAAAATTGTGAAGGCTGTTAAGAAATGATCACTAAATATCTTCAAGGCTGAGATCCACAGATTTTTAAAAAAGGATTACAGGGAAAACGCAGGAAAATGAAATGGAATGTTATCAGAATAAATGTACCCTAATTGAAAGTAAACGCAGAGTCAGAGAGCGGGTGGACATACTGTCGCTCATATGTCCATTGGCAAACCTTTTTTAATAGACTGTACTTAGTGGAATATCAACATCTCTCACTCCGGAGTGAGACACAGTTTCGAATACAATCAGTAGTTACAAGGAATTCATAAATGCAGTACTAGGAGACCGAAAAAACCAGAGGACTGCGCCAACGCGGATGGGCTGTCAGGGTGAATATTTGCATCAGCGCAGTCACCACTACTAGGAGGAAGACCTCATCAAGACAACCCCACCCCCACCCCCCATGTCCAAGCATGGGCCTGGTGTTTAGGAGTGCTTAAGGCCCAAACAATACATCACTGTAGTGTCTCCATCCTACCCTAACCAAACCTAAATGTGGAGTGGTCTATTAACGTACTGTGAGTGGAAGAATAGGTAGTAATGCTTTGGTTCCAGAGAAATCGGTGAGCAGCAGTTCAGCAAAAGGTAAAGGTAAGCTCAAATAAACTCTTTTTTAACGCTAGTCTGACAGCAGTGGAGATGGCAGTTAGGGCAGTTGTATGTTCCTCCTGCGGTTTGTGGGAGCTCAGGGAGATTTCCATTATCCCCGATGACTACACGTGTGGGCAGTGCACCCTGCTGCAGCTCCTGGGAGACCGTGTTCAGGAGCATTCTGGATCATCCGAGATATGGAACACTTCATAGATAAAAGCTTTAGTGAGGTGATCACACCCAAGTCCCTCCCTTAGCCATGTTTCTGTAAGGACTATAATATTCCAGTCTCATGTAAAGATCCACGCCCTGAGTTCATCTGCGTTACCTGTCAGTCCAGTTCCATTTAATTTAAAGCAATTTAATCCAACAGGCTTTCCTTGCTTCCTGTCGTGTTCCAAGCAGAGAGTATCTGGGCGACCACCAGGAATGGCGAAGGGAGTAGGCAGAAAGTGCAGGAATCCCCTGTGGCTATTCCTCTCGAAACCAAGTATACCATTCTGGATACTGATTTTGTGTATGTTGGGAGATGGGCGATAGGTGTCAGGGAATGACTGTTCAGGGGAAAGCAGCAGTAGCCAAGATGGATGCGCTGGATCTGGGGGGCAGCAGGAAAGGATAAAGGTAAACAGGGTCTTAGAGATAGGAGATTTGAATGTTAGGGGGCACAGATCGGAGATTCTGTGGCCTCAAACGGGAAACTAGGATCTTGTGTTGGATCTCAGATTTCAGGATCCAGGATGTTTCTGAGTGGCTGCTGAATGTTCTCAAGAGGGCGGGTGAGCAGCCAGAAGTCATTGTGCACGATGGTACAAATGACACGGTTAGATATAGGAATGTGTTTCTATAGAATGATTAACTGAGAACTAGGAGAAAAGTTAAAAACCAGGACCTCGGTAGTGATAATTTCCAGATTACTTCCAGTGTCATGAGCTAGTGAAGGTAAGAATAGGAGGATATCAAGATAAATATATGACTAAAGAATTGGTGGGAGGGATTCATATTTTTAGACCATTAGGAGCTTTTCTGTGACAGAGTTGACCTGTTCAAGAGGGACTGGTGACAGATCCACTTGAGGGGGAATCAATATCTTCGCAGTCAGTTTTGCTAGTACAACAGGGGAGTGTTTAAACAAGATTGGCAGGAGGTGGAATCCTCAGCAGCAGGGAGGCAAGTGAGAGGCTGGATGGAGATACAGTAATCAAACATAGTACGTTGAGGAGACATATCAGGCTGGACCACGATAGGGAACAAGAAATGCCTATGGATTAAATTGTGTTTATTTCAGAGCAAAAGAGCTGACAGTTAAGGCCGATGAATTCAGGGTGTGGATAGGTTATAGGTGCTCGATAGTTTAGCTATTACAGAAACATGGCTGAGGGATGGATAGGACTGACAGCTTAATGTACCAGGGTCAAATGCATTCGAAGGAACAGAGATTGTGGAACGGGAGGAGGTGAGTTGCATTTCTGAATAAAGGGTGTATCGCAGCAGTGATCAGAGATAAAATAACTGATGGATCATCCAATGAGGCTTTGTGGGTGGAACTAAGAAATAAGAAGGGGATGGTGACATTATTGGGGTTGTACGGTAGGCCCCCAAATTGTAAACAGAAATTGCAGGAACAAAAATATGTAGAGATATTGCGGAGACTTTCAGGAACATTTTGGTTGTCATAATGGGGGCTTTAATATTTTTTATAACTCAGACTTGCACTGCCAGAGCATTAAGGGATTTGATGGGATGGAATCAATTAAGTGCGTCAGGAAAATTTCCCCAAGCAGAATGTCGAGGGTCCTAATCGGGAAGGAGCAATATTTGTCCTACTCTTAAGAAATAGGTCAGGACAGGTGAGTGAGGTGACAGTAGATGTGCACTTTGGGACCAGTGACCATAGATCTATTAATTTTAAAATAGTTATGGAGAGGGAAGAACTTGGTCCACAGATTCTAGTTCTAAATCGGGGCAAGGTTAATTTTGATGGACTCAGGCAGGAGTTTGCAGGGGTTGATTGGAGTAGTATGTTTGCAAGCAAAGGGACCTCCAGCAAGTGGGAGCTTACGATCTATATGTTCCTGTGAGTGTGAATGGAAAGTTTACAGGAATGAGGTACCCTGAATTACAAGAGATGTTTAGGCTTTTACCAAAAGATATGTGGAGGCGTGGCTCAGGTAGAGGCAGCTGGGATCAAGCGAATCCCTGAAGGTGTACAGGGGATACAGGAGTTTACTGAAGAAGGAAATCAGAAGGGAGAATAGGGCGTATGAGATAACTTTGCCTGAGAAGATCAGGGTGAATCCAAAGAGATGCTTTAAGTATATTAAAGGAAAAGCAGTAGCTAGAGAGAGAATAGGACCCCTCAATGGATATGTTTGTTGGGAACCATAAGAGATGAGCGATGTCCTCAACAAATATTTCTCAGAGCAGGGGCTAGAGAAGAACTTACGGGGGCCCTGGCTGATAATTTTGATCATCAGTTACCACAAGTGAGATCCCAGAAGACTGGAGGAAAGGAAGAAGGACTGAAAAATAAAGTCTGGGAAATATAGACCAGTAAGCTTAATACCTGTGTTAGGTAAATTAATTGAGAAGATTCTGAGGGATAAAATGTATATGCATTGGGAAAACAGGGTTTCATTAGTAATAGTAAGAATGGCTTTGTCAGTGGAAGTTCATGCCTGTTCTTTGATGATGTGACCAGGAAGGTTGAGTAGGGCGGGCCGGTTGACATCTAAACGTGTGGTGGTGGAAAAGCACAGCAGGTCAGGTAGCATTCGAGGGACCGGAGAATCGACGTTTTGGGCACAACTCTATCATCAGGAATGTTCAAGACATCGATATTCCTGGTTCTCGGATGCTGGCTGACCAGCTGAGCTTTTCCAGCGCCACACTTCTCAATTCTGATCACCGGCATCTGCAGTGATGACTTTCTCCAAGGGTGGTCGATCTGGTGTATATGGATTTCAGTTCCACCAGAACAGGATGTGGCTTCTCAGCCCCTGGACCATGATATACATTTACAGGAAGAGACCAATCAGCCCCTCCAATCTATAGAACTAGACCCAGTTTAGATCATGCAGCAACAATGTCAACCTATTCAGCTACTTCAAGTACCACAGGATATGGAAGAGGCAATAAAGTGACTGGGCTATAGGGTTTATTGTAATAATACCAGGCTATATAGCCCGTCAAGCCTGTCCTTCCTTCAGTAAGGTCAGGGCTGATCTCTCTTGGCCGCAATTTCTCTTTCATGCCCAATTCTTTGTAGCCTTAACTCCCTGATGTGTCAACATTCATTAACACCACCCTGCTCCCTCAAACATTCAGAGCTGTAGTTGTCTGGGATAGAGAGGTCCCAACAGTCACTACCCTCTGAGAGAAGGAAACAGTCCCCACACATTTACCTTGGCCGTTGACATGAACAAAAGCTATGAAGTTAAAAATCTCACAACACCAGGTTATAGTCCAACAGGGTTAATTGGAAGCACACTAGCTTTCGGAGCATCGCTCCTTCATTAGTTGATGGTGGAGGGCTCAATCGTAACACACAGAATTTAGAGCAAAACTTTAGTGTGATGTAAATGAAATTATAACATTGAAAAATTGATAGTCTGTTGAGTCTTTCATCTGTTTGAATACCATGATATTTAATTTTGTACACCCCAGTCCAACACCCATCTCCAAATCAAAAGATATGAACACAGCGTCAGAATGACTGGCCCTGAAAGGACATGACTGAACAAGATGTCAAGGAGGCTGAATAAAATTGCACCTAATTGGAATCAGTTGTAAATATCCCAAGCTGTTGGGCCATTTGGAGCACCATGTGGCTGATGGAGATCAATCCTCTCAGTCCCTGGATATCTCTGTTGGCGGTCCTCAGGGTAGCTTCCTCGGCACAAACATCTTCAGCCGCTTCAGCAACGTCTTACTCTCCGTCATTCGATCAAAAGTGAGGATGCTCAGAAAAGATCGCATAAAACAGCAAAACCTGGACAACATTCAAGCTCATGCTGTTAATGTGTAGGCAACATTCATGTAACAGCACTGCTGGACCCTGAACATTTCCACAGGACTAAAAATGAGGAGCTCATTCAGCATCTCAAGCTGGTTTCACAGAAACATGAGAATGCCATTCAGCCCATAGAAGCTATTGGATAAGTAGAGGCACAGCGCATTCACTCTCTCTTACCTATTACACAAGAAGAGATTTTTTAACAAAAACTACAAATGTTGGAATTCAGGAAACTGGAAGACCACAACAAGCCAGGCAGCATCAGGAGAAAAAGTCCACATCTTGGGTATAACCTTCCTTCATGTCTGGGGGTGGGGGCAAGGGTGTGTACTGATAATGAGGCGAGGTGGGGAAATAGGAGGAGACGGCGTGTTGTGGTGGCAAACACAGGTAAAGGGTACCACCGGGTTGGCCAATGGGAAGAATGAATCCAGTTGACAGTTGGAAGATGGGTTGATCAGAGGAATGGAAAGGGGAGGGGCTAAGCAGGAGATCTGGGGATTGGAAGGGAGGTTACTAGAAATTGGAGAACTCAGTGTTGAGACCCCCGGCTGTAGGCTACACAGGTGGAATATGAAGCGTTGTTCCTCCAATTTGTGCTTTGGTTCTTTGTGGCAATGGATGAGGTCAATGATGTCATGTCGGAATGGGATTGGTAGGTGTAATTGAAATAGGCAGTGACTGGGAGGTCAGGTCAGCCCTTACAGGACCAGCTGAGATGCTCAGCAAACCATTCCCCTTAGTTTGCATTTGGTCTCCCCGATATAGAGAAGACCACATCAGGAATGGCAGACACAGTAAACTAGGTTGGATGCCATTACCTGGCACATCTTCCACAAGGACTGATCCCTTCACAAATTTTGTTTCGTGCCATACTCCCCACCAAACCTGTCAATCCCCATGGGCAACTGACACTTGCAGATGAAAAATAAAATACATCACCTGCTGGCACACACCTCCCTCACCTCTATCCAGCACCCCAAACAGTCCTTCCAGGTGAAACAGAGGTTCACCTGCCTCTCCTTCAATGTAGTTTACTGCAGTAGGTTCTCCTGATGTGGTCATGTCTACATCGGGGAGAGCAACGTAAACTAAGTGCACATTTCACCGAGCATCACAGCCCGGTCCAAAGGGGCTGGCCTGAGCTCCCAGTCACCACCCATTTCAATTCCCCTTCCCAATTCCTTTCCAACATGACCTCCTTGGCTTCCTCTGTTGCCACAGTGAGTCAGACCGCAAATTGGACGAACAACATCTTACCTTCTGCATGGTTAGCCTACAGCCTGGAGGACTCAACATTGAGTTCTCCAATTTTAAATAACCATTCCAGCCCCGCCTCCTCCCTTCCATTCCACCAAATGACCCCACCTTCTAGTTCCCAACTATATTCATCCCTCCCATCGACCAACCACGTTGCACCCACCACTTGTGTCCACCTATCCCCTACCTCACCATCCTTCTGCTCTCCACACCCCAACCACTCCTTTACCTCTTTATCTGCAGTTCCCCCTACCCCCACCTGCAATCCTGAAGAACGGGTATACTTGAAATGTTGACTTCTTCACCTCCTGATGCTACCTGACTTGCTGTTTCTTCCAACCTCCTGTTTGTCTAATGTTACACAGGAATATAAGGAATCTAGTCAGCACAACACGCAGGTAAGCAGCTACCACGGGTCACCCAATAATAAGCCTCTTCCCTGGAACGAGGAAGAGGACATTCAGCCACCCGAGACACTGACACACCAACAGAAGAGGCCATTCAGCCCCTCCAAACTGTTACACGGAAATAGGAGGATGTCATCGATGCTGTAACTTTACAAACCAATGAAGCAGAGAATGCACAAACAGACTGTTCCATGCTGTGCCTTCTGGCTCCATTGCTAATGTTTCATGCGTGTTGCATTAACGTGGTTTGCTGATGGTAAGGAGGCACAGCGGATGATTTGTGCCATGTCTCAAGGAGGCATCTTCCATCTCTGAGAAGACAGTATAGTCTTCTGCATGGAGGTCAGAAGCTTTTGAGAATGACCAACCCTGTCAGAGTGTCGCTGCTGACAATTTTGTGAACAACATGATGCTCAGTACTTACTGCTCTGTATGAATTCTGTCAGTGGCTCATGGCCAAGGACATCCACCTCCTTTTCACCAAGAGCACTTCCCATCATCTCGCCTTTCCATAAATACAAAATGAGAAGGATGATATGTTTTGCCAAATCATTTTGTTGCCTTGCAAAACGCTATGCTTTAAGCACAGCCACGCCAAACAGCAACACCACGTTTGCCATTGGAGATCATTGGAGATACTGAGGAGGTGATGGCCTAACATATCCCTGTAATGTTAACCCAGAGATCCAGGTGATGTCTCAGACCCCGGATTCGAATCCCACCACGGCAAATGTTAGATTTTGCATTCAATAAAATATCAGGAATTGAGAATCAAATGAAGCAATGAAAGCATTGCGTTTGTCCTACCTGGCACACTTGTGCACTTCAGGGAAGGAAATCTACCATCTTCACCCAGTCGGATTTACATGTGACTCCAGGCCCATAGCACTGTGGTTAACACACAGTTGTAGTTTGAAATGTCCAAGCCAGCCGCTCAGTTATGTCACTCACTACAAATTCTCAAATAAATGAATGCGGGCGGACCTCAGCACTGACTACTTACAGCCCACAGACTGCAGTGGGTCAGGAAGGCAGCTCACCAACACCTTCTCAAGGACAATGAAGAAAGGGAATTATATACTGGCCCAGCATCCCATTACTGAATAAAAGAAGATGATCACACTCAAGGAAGAGAGACAAAGTGACATAACTCACTTCAAACGGGGACTTTGATATATACCTGACACAGGCATGAATTTCAGTAATATGAGAACAAGAGAAAAATAAATAAGATTCGTCTGGATTTTTATTTCCATTCCAGCTAATCATCAACGAACCCTTTGTTTGTTCTTTCTCTCTACCTCTCTCTTTCTCTATCTATTCAACTCACTCCTTCTTCCTTTCACAGCAGCCATACATGTCATCAACATCAAACACACTGTTTCCCAGCTGCATTCAGTTCTGATGTATGGTGATTGGATGCGAAATTTCACTTCTATTTTTCTCTCGACCTGAGGCTGCCAAATCTGTTCAGTTTCTCTGGCACTTACTCATTCCTTTTGTTTCTGATCTCTAGTATCATACTTTGTATTTTTTTCCTCGACCTTACATGTTGTTATTGCATGGGATGTCTGCATCACTGGCAGGGCAGCATTTGTGGACCTCACTAAATGCCTTTTACTGTGAGGCCATTCCTTAAAGTATTGAGTCTGATATCAGTCTTAATTCAGATCAGGTAATAATGTGAGATTTCTTCACCAAAGGATAACAGTGAAATAGATAAACTTCTTGACAAAGTGCTGGTTGGATTATATTAGTAAAATTCACTTTTATTTCCAGTTCCTCTCATTTGAATTTAAGTTCTGTCATCATCTGAGATAAGATTTGAAACAGCGTCCATAGTGTAGATATCTGGACCACTGAATTACGTGGCCACCGACAGTACAACTCTGACACAGTGTCCCTGTCATGAATATATTTTACAGACAAGAACAAGATTTTGATGGAAACATTTGTTACGGAAAGAGCGATTAGAAGAGAACAGGAACCATAAAGTCTCAGTTTTACCAAGGTATAGTTAATGGTTTATTTAGCACCCGCACTGACGTCAAGATGGGGTCTGGGGATATCTGGAGTTGGTAGTGGGTAGCTTTAGTGATGGAGAGAATACCAAGACATAAATCAATTCCGGGCAAATGTGTACTTCGGGATTGTGAACAGTCTTGTTCTCAGATGTTTGTGAGGGCGGGAGTGTGGGTGGTTCGGAAATTTGTGGAGAATGAATGGATTTGCATTTGAAACTGAAGACAATAGTTTCAGTCCTGACTAAAAATAGATAACAGAAATAGCATTGAAGTTCACCATGGCTTATGGGATTAATAAATCGATAGAGATGGGGAGACTTACCAGGAACACCAACAATAGCGAGCATGGGATAGTAACCAGCCTGAATAATCCACAGTACACCTAATATCCTCTCTGGTAATATGTGCCAATGCCGGGAAAAAATCAAAAGACCGAAAGATAAACTCCTGTCCATTGTTACAGCATTCCAGTCTATTTTTCTTAGATTCTGAACCATTGGTGCGACATTCCAGTCTACTGTGCTCAGATTCTGATCCATTGTTGAAACATTCCAGTCTACTGTTCTTAGATCCTGGTCCATTGTTAGAATATTCCAGTCTGTGGTTCTCTGATTCTGATCTCTCCTCTCCCTGTTTCTGCAACTGCTGATCCTTGTCAGTGTTGCAGATGATGCATCTGCAGCAACAATGGGATAAAGCATTGGAAGACGCCCGGTACAAATAGAAGAGGAAAACCATTCAGTGACATAATTAGGATCCATGGAGACTGACATCAATCACAGTCACTGAACAAACAGATCCAGATAATTTCTTTCAGAATTGGACCTTCAGTTCAAAATAACAACTGGATTGAATTGAATGTTGACATTGCTGACTAATGGATTAGGAATTGGCTGGCTGGAAGGAGACAGAGGGTAGTAGTTGATGGTAAAGGTTCATCTTGGAGTGCAGTTACTAGCGGTGTTCCACAAGGATCTGTTTTGGGACCATTGCTGTTTGTCATTTTTATAAATGATCTGCAGGAAGGGCTTGAAGGCTGGGTGAGCAAGTTTGCGGATGATACGAAAGTCGGTGGAGTGGTGGGCAGTGAAGAAGGATGTGGCAGGTTACAGCCGGATATAGATAAGTTGCAGAGCTGGGCAGAAAGGTGGCAAATGGAGTTCAATGTAGCTAAGTGTGAAGTCATTCACTTTGGTAGGAGTAACAAGAAGATGGATTACTGGGTTAATAGTAGGCTACTTGGTAGTGTGGATGAGCAGAGGGATCTTGGTGTCCATGTATACAGATCTCTGAAAGTTGCCACCCTGGTAAATAGTGCTGTGAAGAAGGCTTATGGCGTACTGGGCTTTATTGGTAGAGGAATTGAGTTCCGGAGTCCTGAGGTCATGTTGCAGTTGTATAAGACTCTGGTGCGGCCTTATCTGGAGTATTGTGTACAGTTTTGGTCGCCATACTATAGGAAGGATGTGGAGGCACTGGAACGGGTGCAGAGGAGGTTTACCAGGATGTTGCCTGGCATGGTAGGAAGATCGAATGAGGAAAGGCTGATGCACTTGGGGCTGTTTTCATTGGAGAAAAGAAGGTTTAGGAGAGACTTGAGAGAGGTGTACAAGATGATTAGGGGTCTAGATAGGGTTAACAGTGAGAACCTTTTTCCACGTATGGAGTCAGCTGTTACTAGTGGACACAGCTTTAAATTAAGTGGAGGTTGGTATAGGACAGATGTTAGGGGTAGATTCTTTACTCAGCGGGTTGTGAGTTCATGGAATGCCCTGCCAGTATCGAGTGGTGGGCTCTCCCTCTTTATGGTCATTCAAGCGGGCATTGGATAAGCATATGGAGGTTATTGCGCTAGTGTAGGTTAGGTAGGCTTCGGTCGGAGAAACATCGAGGGCCGAAGGGCCTGTACTGCGCTGTATTTTTCTATGTTCAATGTTCTATGGTCACATCTCCCATCACCAATTGCTCTCATGAAGTTAGTTGTGAGGGAGAATTATGGACATTTTCTTATCGCAGGCTAGATGATTCTGCTGTGTTGTTCATTTGCAATGCTGTAACCACCTGAACGCTCCATCATGACCATCCACAAAAAAATCACAATCTAGACTTGGTTTCCATGCTGGTCTCTCCTCGACTAGTACAGTCGCCAAGCAACAGATTCTCAGTGGATGTATTTGCCCTGACCATACACAGGACGTGTGGATCTGTCTGGACAATCCACTCGTGACCATGCTGAATCTTCAACACACAGTATGATTGAGTACCGTTTTATGAAAACTAACAAACAACTTAATGCATTATATTGTCTTCAAAGCTGTAAGACTTACATTTTTGGAATTCATTCCAAAGCCAAATGTGGCATGTTCTCACAAAGTTAGTCCTTTTACAGGGTTATGTTGTCATTGATTTTTTTAAAGAGGGTCTAAACGACCAAGGATTCCAATATGTCATAATTTTGAAAGGTTCGTTGGGGTCCTTTTGTTTATACCTAACTGATAATGCCTCATACAGAAGCCTTTCAAGTCTAGGAAAGTAGCCTGTATAATCAAGAGGACCTGTCCAGCTCCCACAACTGGACAGGCTGGATCAGTTCGGGGGTTTGTTGAGTCAGGGTCACTGGACGCTCTCTGCCTCATTCTGACCTTCTGACCTTATAACCTGAAAGCAGTTGTGTCAGTTTTACCCTTGGTGCTTAGGGGTTTTGTTTATTGGGTTGTTGCAAGTATATTGGAACAGCATCCTTAAATCGGGATAGCCTGTCAGGTTCGGATACGCTACGTTATTCAGGTATTCTATTTTCGGTTCCTTATGTTTCATTTGGTAATTTGGCAAATAAATGTCATTTGTTTAAAATTCGGCAGTCTGACCAGCTAATTCACTCTGGAAATATCAGCTGTACACTAACCTTCAAAAAAATAGCAAATCTAAGGTCCGGGCTTCCTATTAAAATGTTTTGAAAGGTCGGGTCTGGTCCGCAACAAATTAGGGGGCCTTTGCAGAATTTAGACAGCGAGTGGCGGGTGTTATTGTGTCTTATTTCGTGTGTTGATTTGGTGAGTAAGCAGAGCTTCAGGTAACAATGGTTCTTGCAGGAACCAAACTTGTTATGGAGGTCGGGAAAGTGACCTTGTGGGTTTTACAGAATGCACATAAGTCCAAGCAGCGGGAATTAGTAGACAAAGTGAGTTGAAGCTACCGTCTGATGTGAGGAAAGATGAGATGATTGCAGCAGTAGTTCAGCATTCCATCTTGCTGGAAACTCAATCAGGATCGGTGGCATGACTAAACTTCAATCGCAAAAGAAGCAGCTTGAGTTAGAAGCAGAGATGAAGCAGTTTGAGCTACGACTAAAGTCAGAAGAGGAAGAAAGATAACGAATAGGTTTAGCAGAGGAAAGAGAAAAAAATAATGTATTCAGCAGGAGAGAAAGAAAAAGAGGGAGCATTTGAGCTTCAGAGATGGACACTTAGAATGGAAAGTCAGTGTTAAAAGATGAGGGTGAAGGCTGAAGGTAAGCTTAGTGAGGAACAGACTGAGGATGGGCAATCCCATTGTCGTTCAAAGACTGATTTCAGTATATTCACAGCTTGCCTAAATTTGATGAGTAGGAAAGTGGCTAAAGAATTTCAGTGGCCAGTGACCATGTAGGTTTTGTTGACCCAAACAAAACTTGTAGGTAGAGCTAGTGAGATATGTGCAACACTATCAAAGGAGGGATCTGGGGAGTATGAGGAGAGGAAAACATATTAGTGAGCTTGTGCCAAAAGCCTACAGACAACGTTTCAGGAATTTAAGGAAGGATCCTGTTCGAACACATATTGAGTTTGAAAAAATCAAACAAAGTAATTTTGATAGATGGATAAGAGCTTTAAAAAGAGAGCAAACATACGATGCTCTTCGAGAGACAATTACTTTGAAGGTGTTTAAGTATTCACATAGTGCACACTCATTTGGAAGATCATAGAGTTATAAAGCCAAAACTGGCAGCTGAAGTGGCTGATGATTATGACTAGTGATTATGATTATAAAACTTGTTCTGGCTTCCAGAATCAATTTCAGTCCATGATGGATAGAAATTGTGGCAAAGAGAAATCCCCACGTAGAAAGGGAGATATAGATCTCGGTGAAGAACTTACCACAGGGTAAAAAGGCAATACGTGAAGGAGGCAAATAAGATAAAAAGCTCTGGTGTTTTCATTGCACCAAATTAGGACTCATGAAATCACTGTTTTGGTGGGTTCAGAAAAAAAAACGGATGCAGGAAAAAAGATAAGTCTGGGAGTTTTGTCGGAGTGGTAACAGAAAGCACAGTGGAAGCTAGAAAGCTGCATCAGAGTATACAAGCTGATTGGAAGTTTGTTAAGGAGGAAGTGCCAGATCTGCTTAGAAAATATACCTGCAAAGGGAAATTTTACTCACATAGGGCAAGTAAAGAGGGTGTAATATTAAGAGACACAGGATCCTCTGTGAAAAGGTAAGGAGATATGTACTCCTGAAGGACTATTTCCAGAAAAGATACTGCAAGAGGGAATTCACCATGAGACAAAAGGTGCAAAAGTATGCAATGTGTGCTTAGCGTGTCCCAAAAAGTGTGGGGAAATTGTGGCAGGGGTACTGGACAAACTCTCAGCTCCAGGAATGAAATTTGTCCTCGCAGGAAATATAGCTGATTCAGTGATTGGATTACTGCTACTCTCGTTTAAAAGCCACTGGATATGCAGACAACTGAATCAATGTAGGAATCTTATCCTGGAAACTTTCCTGATTATGGGTAATAAAGTCCCAATATCACCAGTTGAAATAGAAAATACCAAAAACGTAAAGATAAGGAAGCTTAAGTGGCATGAGCAGATACTTTGGTCCATCAGAAAGTTGAGACAAAACAGGAGCAAATAGGTGATCACGTAAATATTTTTTGCTCAGCTAAACTGATTTAGTCACAGCAGGAAGATAAAAGTTTAAAGCAGTTGCATCAAAAAACATATACGTTAGGAATTTTGAATGTATCCCTAAGTGTTATTACCTTAAAAATGATGTCCAAATGAGGAAATCGAGACTAACTATTTTCAAGGAGATGAGAAATGGGAAGAGATTCATCAAATCATATTGCCAATGGGTTACAGGAATGATGCTTGTGAATTTTTGGGGCGATGCTTAAAGGGAAAATTGCAGAAACAACAATTAAATGTAAAAATAGAAAGGGGGAATTGTGAGGAGTAATTATAAATGTTGTTATCAGCAACAATCACAAGGCTGAAAAATGAAAGTGGAAGAGGGGTGTAGGTTAAGCGAGATATGCTTGCACAAACAGCTATAAGTATCTGTTTCCCGCTTCTGCAAAAACAAACAAAAAACACAATCAAGTGTTCATAAGGATCCGTATGGGCAAAGAATGGAAGGAAATGTTGCTTTAGCGAAGAAGGAAGCAGATGACAGTCAAGGAGGATATATAACAATAGCCCACAGAGGGATGTGGTGAAACAGCCAAGCAGGACATGCATTTTTGTCACGAACAAGGCCAGATGAGGCAAGAGATAAACAGCCGTGTTGAAAGAAGTGGGAGATGTAAACAGGGGAGAAGCAATGGAATAGGTAGGGGAGGAGTAAAAGGGGAATGAATTGTACAAAAAGTTGTGTACTAGTTAAATTCGGTGTGCCTATCTCATAGGCACCACTCTTGCAAGAGTATAATAACCGATACTGCTGCTTCAGATCTTGTCTCAGACTGAAGTTATTGAATTCAGTGGGTTCTATTTCCCACACAACCATGGAGATCCTGCTTTTAAACTCAGGTCTTGGTTCCTAAACATTCTTTGCTGGACATTTCACTCCTCTTAGGGATATCATTCATATCAATGTGTACCACGACCGCTGGCTGTTCACCCACCCCCTTCAGTATGCCCAGAACATGCTCAGAGACATCCCTGATCCTCGCACCAACCGCCCTTTGTATGAAGAATTCATAGAATCACAGAATCACTGCATTGGGAAAACAGGCCATTTCACACAGCAGGTCCACGCTGACCCTCCGAAGTGTAACGTACTCTGACCCATTCCCCTACTCGATTACTCTGCATTTGACCCTGACTAATGCACCTAACCGGCACATAGTTGAACACTATTGGCAAAAAGTAAGCAACCTAGACCCATTCTGTTACCCTATGTTGAATCTGCTTTCTCACAACAGATACTTCCATAAATACTGAGCATGACCAGCAACTTGTGGTTTTGTCACCGATGATATTTGCATATTGACAAAAACATGCACAACTCAGACTTGAAACAAAGCTAAATCTCAGGGGAAAACTAAATATTTAGTCATTCAATGATCCTAGTAAAGCTTTATTGAATTACTCCTGTTCTGTCTGTGAACGCCATTTGTTCACTTACCCAATCCTGAATAAAGGAGATATTTTTGCATCATTTTTAAAATCAGAAAGCTCGGAAAAGTTGCACATTTACTTCTTCATGTGGGAATGTGATTGCATCTCATTCGTTCATCTCATTTCAATTACAGAGGATAATTCACAAAACACACACAATGTCTGACTTTGTCGAAGAATACCAGTAACATTGTAAGCAATTGGAATCATAACTGGAAAGAAGGATTTAGACAAAGGAAGGATGAGAGAAAGTGGGTCTTATTTTGAAAAAAACTATTACGTGAACTTAGGTGATCAAATTCATGGAAAACTACATAGGGCTGACAAACGATATTGATATGAAGGTGTAGAGGTGTACAGTGTTCTGAAAAAAGTTAAAATGTAAAATTTGACTGTGAAACAAATAGTGAGTCTGAGTTATCATGGTACAAAATCAAATTCAAATTCGGCCGGTCAGTTTAACTATGCCCCAACACTCTGAAATCCAATGGAGTTTGAAATATAATGTATTTGATGACATCCAAAATAAAAATTATTTTATTTTTATAGAGATAAAAATCTACAGAGAAAAATCTACAAAGGAGAATTGACAAAGCTGACTGGTTTTGAAACGTGATTGTATTTTTTTCAAATATTAATCATGGTGTTTTCTTTTATCGGACCAGTATTGTAGAGTGGGAGGTAAAAGATAGGTTTAACAAAACGAGTTCTAAATAGTTGTTCATTTTAATATTCTCTGTTGGACTTAAATAACAAAATTGTTAATTTTACTTTAAATATTGACCTCTGTAAATGGATCTTTGCCTCTCGAAATTTAACAGATTACAGCATGAGGTGCACTTTTTTCTTTGTGGCTGGTTCAGATTAATAGTTTGGGGCCTTTTGTCTGTGATTAAAACAAGTTTAGACAGATCTAGTCTGAGATTTGGGCAGAGTTAAATGGGTTTGGGGTATGAAAATGCACAGCAGATTTAATCATTTACATTAACTCATTTAATAATTTAATCAATCATAATCAGTTATTATCCGAGAGCTTTAAATAAAAAGTCGATGAGAAACTTTGTTTAATTTCGGTGACTTGTAGTTGGTTAATTTTAAAGTGAGAGAAATGGCTATTTAAAAATGTTAAAAAGATTCTGGGGTTTTAAGATGATTCTCACTTTTGCCGATGGCATTTAATAGGAAAAATGAAGGCCAAACATTTAGAATTAGCAAAGAATTTAGATTTGGGTTTAACCAAGAACAAGAGTAAAGCTGAAATTGTCAGGAAATTACTCAAACAATAAGGTGTGCCAGAGAAACAGACAAGTGCACGATATTTAGAAAAAAACTTAAATTACAGTTGAAGAAAATGTAGTTTTAAAGATAAACAAAGGGAGCGGGAAAGAGAGAGAAGAAAGAGAAAGCAAGAGGGAAGAGAGAAAGGGGATTAAAAAGAGAGGAGAAGGTTCTCAGCTGAGCAAAGGGAGAGTGAATTTGAACTTGAGAAGTTGTGATTTAGTAAGCAAAGTCAAGTGAACAGGCTGGAGAGTAAAAGGGACATTAGTGATGTATACAACTATGTCAAAATTCTGCCACATTTTGATGAGAAAGATGTTGAAGCCTTCTTTATTTCTTTTTTTAAAATAGCTAGGCAGGTAGTGGTGAAAGGATTTATGGGTAATGGTAGTTCAGGCTAAGCTGGTCGGCACAGTTAGTGAGGTATTTGCTGCCCTGCCAGTTGAGGGGTCAAGAGATTATGAAGACGTGAAACAAGGTATTTTATGTGCTTACGAATTGGTACTGGAAGTATATAGATAGCAGTTCAGAAACATAAAGATGGAACAAGATCAGCCTTATGTTGAGTTCGAAAGAATTAAACATAGGCAATTTGATAGATGGGTGCAGGCTTTAAAGATAGATAAGACCTATGAGGCTCTAAGGGAGATTATTCTACTGCAGGAGTTTAAAACCTCACTTCCAGAGATGATAATAATTCATGTGGAGGAAAAGAAAGTTCAGAAATTGAGAAGGGCAGGAGAATTAATAGATGAATACATGCTGCTGCATAAGACAAGCTTCCAGCCAGAATTTTGTCCTGTGAGGGATAGAGTTTGGGAGAAGGGGAGATGCTACACTATAAAAGAAAGAGTAGAACATATGAGTTTACCACAGGTTAAAGAAGCTGCCCAAGTGAGTGGAAAGGAGGTGAAAGGCCTCAGGTGTTTTCACTGTAATGGAGTGGGACACAGAAAATTACAGTGCCGGTGGTTTCTGAAGGGCATTGGGGAAAGGTGTTTTCACCGACATAAGGAAGTTAATGTATGGTCATAGTGCTGATTGTGAAGAAAAGGACTGTAGGAAAAGATGTGGTAAACGAAGCTAAGCCAGTGGCATTAGTGAAAGATTTAAAGGAAACCCCAACAAGATCGAAGAGCTGCAGGAAAGTGCACAGCCAAGGCAGGGGCTGGGTATGGAGTTAGTACCTGATCTCTATAAAGAATTTGCGTCTGTGAGTAAAGTTTACTCAGAACTAACGGGGGTAGAAGAGCGAGAAGTTACCATTTTGAGAGATACATGATGTTACCAGACGATAATAGGAAGAGATGAATGAATTTGCAGTCTTTCTGATCTGTTACCCGGGAATGCATTAATTTATGGGAAGGATGGACAGAAATTTAGCATTTCCCAATGTAAGATCAGGTTGGAGTGCCTAATCAAGACTGGGGAAGTTATAGCGGGAAAGTTTGACAGACTGTCACATCCAGGAATGCAGTTTGTTCTTGGGAAGGGTTTAGCAGGGTCCAAGTTGGAAGTGACATCGCTTGTTGTGGAGGAGCCCAAGGAAGACAAAGAAACGGAAGTGTTAAATCGGAAATATCCGGGTATTTTCCCAGGCTGTGCAGTAACCATATCCCACTATTATAAGTCACAGCACGAAGGACAAACTATAGACAAAGATGAAGGAGTTGAGATTCAGTTAATGGACACCCTGTTTGCCGTAATGGTGCAGGGAAAACCTGAACAAGCAGTGGGTCAGACAAAGGTGTTTTGGCCTGAAAGGCTAAAGGACTTGTAACAGACAGACACGACGATAAAAGATATATATGTGGATGTGCACTCTGAAAAGGAGGCAGAGGATATTCATGAGGGTTGTTATCTGAACGATTGATCTTTAGACAGAAATGGAGACCACGTCAGGTTAGTGCAGAGGAGAAATGTGCTGAGGTGCACCAGATTGTGTTGCTAGTAGCATAGAGACAGGAAGTTTTACAGGTAGCATATGAACTAAACTACAATCGCGTTTAAATTTGGTATTTGGCAATATTATAAAAAAAGGATATTACCCGATGATTTGGGATAGAAAGCTGAAAAGAAATTTGACCAGTTAGGGGAGAACTGCCACGCCACCAACATCTGCAGACTGCCCGGAGAATAGCTCTCCGAAATGTACATATATTTATCAATGACCTGTGAAACAGAAACTCTAAGGAGAAGAAGCGAAGACAGAGGACGATACAAAGAGAAGATTCGACAGCTGGCTGGTTCTGAAATTTGAATGTTTTGGTATATCTTAATTGGGGGTGGGGTGGGGTGGGGGGATTATCGGACCAGTATTATAGAAGAGTAAGTAAAAGATAGGTCAGAGAAAGGAGTTGCAAAAAGTTATTAGGTAATTATTCCCTGTTAGACTTTTTTAAAAAAAAATGTTAATTCTTGCTTTAAATAGTGACCTTTAGGATGGTTATTGGCCTTCCGAATTTTTACAAATTACAGCATGGGTTAAACCTTTTCTGTGTTGCAAGTTTAAATTAGCGTGGGGTGGTGGAGATGGTGGGAGGGGGGGAAGGTTTCCCCCGTGTTGTAACACATTAACTCGGATTTCTCTGCACAGATGCTGCCGGACCAGCAGAGCTTTTCCAGCACATTTCTGTCTTAGTTTCTGGTTGACGAAATCTGAAGTTCTCTTGACTTTCTTATGTGTATCATTGACAGCCACGGTTGAGGTCTTGGAGGACAGGAAGACAGCTCATGTTGTTACATTATTTGTAATTTGGCTGCAAAGAAAACCCAGGGAACGACAGACCGTGAGTTTGATGTCAAGGGTGGATAAGTGTTTGTAGGAGATTCTGGGAGGCAGGATTTACATGCATTTGGAAAGGCAAGGACTGATTAGGGATATTCAGCACGTCTTTTTGTCTGGGAATCCATGTCTCACAAACTAGATTGGAGTTTTAGAAGAAGTGATCAGGAAGATAGATGAAGGTAAAGCAACATACGTTGTCTATGTGGACCTTATTGAGGCCCAACAAGGTTCCACATGGTAGTCTGTTTAATAAGGTTAGATCACAGGAGATCAGGGAGAGCGATCCAATTAGATACAAAACAGACTTGACTGTAGAAGACAGAGGGTGCTGGGAGAGATTTGCTGTTCCAATTGGAGGCCTGTGTCCAGCGTTGTGCCACAAGGACCAGGCTGCTGTTGTTCATGGTTTTTGTAAATGGTTTGGATGAGAATATTGGAACTGTGGATAGTAATTTGGAGATGAAACCCCCAAAATTGGAGCTATGGTGTACAGTGAAGAAGGCTATCTTAGGGAACAAAGATATCTTGATCTACTTGACAAGTGGGCTGAGGATTGGCTGATGGATCTTCATGCAGATAAATGCGACGTTTTGCATTTTGTTAGTCAAAAGTGTGTAGGTTTTATTCAGAAAATGGTAGCGCGCTGGGGAGTGTTGCCAAACAGGGAAATCTGGGGTCCAGTACATAGTTCCGTGAAAGTTGAGTCGCAGATTGACAGGACAGTGAATAAGGCATAAGGCAAGCTGACTTCCATCGGTCAGAGGATTGATTATAGGAATTGGCACATCATGTTCTGGCTCTACAAGAGAATGGTCAGGCCACATTTGAAGCAATTCTTGTTGTCCTGCTATTGGAAGAATGTTATAAACTGAGAAGGGGACAAAAATATTTAAAATGGTGTGATGGAGACTGGAAGTTTTGAGATATAAGGATAGGCTGGGATTTTGTTCCTTTTGCGTTGGAGGCTGAGAGGTTACCTTTATTACATCATGAGAGGGATGGATAGGATAAATAGACAAGATCATTTCCTCCAGGTGGGTGTGTCCAGAACCAGACAGGATAGGTTTAAGGTGAGAGAGAAAAGAGATCTAAGGGACAGTTGTTTCTCACAGAGGGTGGCGTGTATATGTAGCGAGTTTTCAGAGGAAGTAGCATTGGGGAGTACAGTTACAACATTTGAAAGAATATTGGATGTGTACATGAATACCAAAGGTTTGGAGGGGTGTGTGCCTAAAGAAGAAAAATAGTAATCATTCGGTTTAGAAAACCAGGTGAGTATGGACGAGTTGAGCCAAAATGTCTGTTTGTTTATTGTATGATTCGAAGAGTCAATGACTTTTTCACTCCTCCTTCATCACTAGTCTTTAATTGCATTCAATTCATTTCCAAGTCAAAGCTCATCTGCAGATATTTTAAATGATCTAACTCTCCAAACTTTCTTAAATAGAGAATTCCTGACATTGATGTGGTTCTGCAGACCACAGCAGCAGCAGAAACAGAATTAAATTCAAGCACAATCTGTAACGTTTTTCCTGGGATAATCCCCCAGTCTACCATTCCAACCAAGTTGATCTATGATTCAGTGATGTATAGGTGAATGTGCCAATGTCCCAATCGTGTATACCTAAACCTGATGACAACCCGTTAAAGCTACCATAATTGACTGTCTGCATTCTAAACTACAGCAATAACATCTGATCGAGAGGGTGTAATGATCCCAACACCAACAAACCAACAGTACTGTCACATCCAGCCATAAATGGTGATGGACGGTTAAACAATTTTGTGGAGGAGAGGGCTCACTATTATCCCCATCCTAAATAATGGAACAGTCCTGTACATCAGTGTAAAAGATAATTATGTAGTTTTGGCAAGATACTCCGCCAGACGTGTTGAGTGGATGATCCACCTCACCCTCGCATGATGCCCAAAGAATCACAGATGCCAGTCTTCAATCAATTCGGTTTGGTTCAAGCGACATGAAGAAACAGCTCAACACAGTAGATACGACAAGGGCAAAGAGCCCTGACACGATTCCTGCAACAGGACTAAAGACTTGTGCTGCGCAACAACCGTGTCCCTGGGGGAAGCTGTTTCATTCCAGCTCCAACTCTGACATCTTCTTGGCAATGTGGAAAATTACTCAACTATGTCCAGTCCGCGAAAAGGAGAATAATTACAATCTGACCATTTGCCACCCCCTCAGTCCCATCACGATAGTTAAACTGGTTGAAGTTCTTTTTGACAGATCTGTCAAACCGCACAGAAATAACCAGCTCAGTGTGGTTTCCAATAGGTCCCTACGTGGAGATGGTGCTGTTGTGGAAATATCACTGGATGACTAATCCAGACCAGGCTAATGCTCTGGCAGCTGATGGAATTGAATAGCAATTAACAACACATCGAGATCTAAAATCTGGTATCAGTCACGATGATGCTGAAATCAATGCCGATTGCAAACTCCAATTTGCTTCATCAATGTACATTCAGGAAGTGAATTCTGGCCTGGTGAATTCCATGCATTCCTGGTCTGGCTTAAACGATACTCTATACACACATGCATGTGATAAACTTTTCAATGGTCTCGAAAACGGCAAAGTAGGACACAAAATTGTATCAAACTGCTCTGAATTTGGAAGGATAAAACTGACAGAATTCCCGGCACCAGCCTCAGTATCCAAAAAGGGAATGGGAAGCACATTCTTGTTGACCCTGCAGAGGTCTACTTCCTATCGGCTGAGAGCTTGTGACAGCCATACTCCAGATGCCTCCCGCTCACTTTCGTGTCGAGAAATCCTTATTCATATTCAGTGCCTTGTGTTCCACAGCTTATGTGGGAGAGAAATTCCCAGAGTCACCAGTCACTGAGTGCAGACATTTATTCTCATCTCAATGCAGAGTGGCCTGTCTGTACCTAATACGGTGGCCTCTTGTTTTAGACGTCCCAGGCAGGGTAATTAACATCTTCCAATATGTCTCACACTGTCAGAGTTTTATATGTCTCACTGAGATCTCCATTCATTTTCCTGAAGCCCATGGAATACAGGCCCAAACGCCCCAAACTCTGCTCTCACAACAAGCCTGTCATTCCAGAGATCAGTCTGGTCATCCTTCACTGCACTCCCTCAATGTCAGGTTTGTCACTTATTAGGTAAGGAGACCAGTACTGCACACAATAATGCACAGTGTTCGAGATTGCCTCTCACCGAGGTCCTGTACACCTGCAGTAAGACACCCTTACTTCTGTCAGTCAATCCCCTAGAAATTAAGTTCAACACACCATTTATCTTCCTGCCTGCTTTCTGCTCTTGCAATACTACTTTCAGTGATTGGTGTACAAGGAGATACAGATCCTTTTAAATGTTACAGCTCCCAACTTGGTGGGTTTGTGTACACTGGTCAGCGTGCCAATGCCATTCCCAGTATTGACTTCTGGGTTCAGAACTCACTGCCCTGCATTGACCCCGGAGGGCTGCGCAACAGAAAAAAAAAGAACATAAATCCCTTTAAAGACCAACATGTTTCATACAATCCCTTTTCAAATGATAGGTTGCTGTTCTATTGTACCTATCAAAGTACACACCATCACATCCACCCCCATTGATCTTCATCTGCCACATATTTGCCCATTCACGCCACTTGTCTCAATCACCTTGGAGCTTTTGTTTTAAATCCTCCTCACCCACTAACAATCTGACATCATTTAGTGCTGTCAGCAGATTTGATTCCCTCACCTAAATGTTTGGCATGCATTGAGAATAGCTGTGTCACAATCACTAATCCCTACGACACGCCATGATCCTTCAACTTCAAAACAGATTGTTTTGGTCTCCCCATCTAAGAAAGGAAATACTGGCACTACAATGTATGCAGAGAGGGCTCGTTACGTTGGTTTCAGAGGTGAGGATTCTGGTTATGAGGAGAGACTGAATAGATTGGAATTATACATTGAAATCATGTTCATATTTTAGTCCCAATGCCGTAACATTTGAGTTTGCACACTCGGCCATAGTCTTTATCAAGATCTTTCTGAAACTCTAAATGCTTTGCATCCATTTCTTCTCTGTATGCATCGACCAGTCAGTTTGTCAAATATAATTCCCATTTCATGTTGACCCATTACATAAGAACGTACAAACTAGGAGCAGGAGTAGGCCATCGGGCCCTTCAAGCCTGTGCCACCATTCAATAAGATCATGGCTGATCATTTCATAGCCTCAGCGCCACGTACCCGCCCACTCACCATAATCCATCATTCCTTTAATCTTCAAACAATTATCTATATAAGTTCAAACACATTCAATGACAAATCCTCAATAATTCCACAGATTCACAAGATTCTTGGTCAAGACGTTCCTTCTCAATTCAGTCCTAAATCTGCTCCATATCGTTTTGAGGCTTTGCCCTGTTATCTAATTTCACATGCTTCTGGAAACATCCTTTATATTTCTATCGTACCAACTCCCTTCACAATTATAAATGTTTCTACTCCTTCCTCCCTCATTCTTTCAAATTCCAATCAATGTATAATTCCAATCTATTCAGTCTCTCCTCATAACCAGACCCCTCACCTCTGGAACCAACCTAACGAGCCTCCTCTGCATACATTGTAGTGCCAGTATTTCCTTTCTCAGACGGGGAGACCAAAACTGCACGTACTACAGGTGTGGTCTCCCCAGCACCCTTTAAATCTGCAACATTACCTCCCTACTTTTACACTCAATCCCTTTCGCAATGAAGGGCAAAATTCAATTTGCCTTGTTAATTACCTGTTGCCCCTACAGACCAGCTTCTGTGATTCATGCACAAGGACACCCAGGTCCCTCTGCACAAGAGCATGCTGCATTTTTTAAACAATTCAAATAAGAGTCCTCTTTAGTATTTGTCCTACCAAAATGGATGATTTTACATTTATTATAATTGCACTACATCTGCCAGACCTTGACCCACTCACTTCAACTCTTTATGTTCCTTTGTAAAGTTTAACCATCCTCTCCACATTTTACTCTGCCAGTCATGTTAGTATCGTCTGCAACCTTTGAGATACTACACGTGCTCCCCTACTCCAAATTATCTATGTAAGCTGTGAATAATTGCAGTCCCAGCACTGATCCCTGAGGCACTCCACTCGTCACTGATCAGCAACCAGAAAAACAATCATGCATTCCCACTCGTTCCTTCATGTTAGTTAACCAATCCTCTATCCATGTTAATACATTGCCCGTAATGCCACACCTTACGCAGCAGCCTTTTTGGCGTCACTGTATTGAATGTCTTTTGGAAATCTCAGTACACCACACCTACTGGATCCCTGCAGTTGTAATGTCTTCATAGAATTCCAGTAGGTTAGTTACACGTGGCCTGCCTTTTATTAACCAACACTGTGTCTGCCCAACGGGACATTTTCTATCAAGATACATTGCCATTTATTCCTTGATTATAGATTGAAATATTTTCTCCTACAAATGTTCGGCTAACTGGTGTATAATTCCCCACGTTTTGTCTATCTCCCTTTTTAAACAGTGGTGTCTGAACTCCTGTATTCCAATTTGCTGGAATTGTATCAGAGTCCAGTGAAATCAGAAAAATTTCCACAAGTGAATTTGCTATTTCTCTCATCACCTCTGTTAGTACCTTGGGATACATTCCATCAGGGCCAGGAGACTTATCTACCTTTGGCTCCATTCGCTTGCCCAACAGTATCTCTCTCTTGGGAATGGTTGTTTCCAGGTACTCACTTACCTTCCTGCCTTTGACAATTACTGACATGTTATTAGTGTCCTTCATTGTGTAGACCAACTAAATAACTCTTCAATTCCTCGTCCATTTCCTCATATCTCATTACTGGATCCCACTTCTCACCCTGTAAAGGACAATTGCTTACCTTAGCCATTCATTTCGTTTTGTATATTTATAGAATATCTTGCTATCTGTCTTTATATTCTGAGGTAGTTTACTCTCATAACCTATCTGATGTGTCTTGATAACTTTTTGTTGCTTTATTTTGACATTTAAGGTTTTCCCAATCTCCTACTTTCCCACTGGTCTTTGCCATTATTTATACCATTTCTTTTAATTTGATAGACTCCCTAATTTCCTGAGACATTTATGGCAGATTACGCTTTTCCTACAGTCCTTCCATTTCACCATTATATGCTGTTGCTGAGAACGTTGAAAAATCGTTTTGAAAGCCTTCCACTGTTCATCAATGGTTCCACTGTAAAGTCTTCACTTCGAGACATCTTTAGTCAAGATAAAAGGGTTGTACAAGCCATGCACATGAATTGTACACACACCTAAGATAACTCTTAAGTACTTAATCAGTTAGAATGGAGATGCGAGTTTGATTGATTAAAATGCAAATCACTGCCTGGAGATACCTTCAGGTACTATCGATGTAAATGAAGTAACACTTGCGGTCAGATAATGTATTCTAAGCTTGAGGCCTTGTTTGGACTCTGTCTGTGTCTTGCCCTGGAGTCAGACTGGTTTTATTTACAAAGTAGGAGTAGCGCGTGTGCGTATGTGTGAGAGAGAGGGCATGTCTGCGCGAAGGGGAGTGAGAGACACATTCTGTTTGTGAGAGAGAGTGAGGTGGATTGTGCGTGTGTGTGCGGGAGGGAGAGCGAGAGGGTCTGTGTTCATCCGTGTATGTGACTGAGTGGAGTGCGTGTGTGGAACGTGAGAGAGGGGCAGTGTGAATGTGTGTGAGGGGCAAATAGGGAGAGTGTGCATCAGTGTATGTAACGGGGAGAGTGAGAGTGTGTACTTGTCCAGACTAAGACACAGACACTGATCACTTTCCCCACACACACTCACTCCGTGGTTTCAGAGCTTCCCCTCTCTGTCGCCTCTGATCCATTTGTTATTCATGTTACAAACCCAGATGCTGAAACTACAGTCCCCATGTTCCATTCAGAGTTGAGTCACCAAATCCTCAGGTTGTCCGGAATGTCTGAGGCAGCTCACAGCACAACCTCCAGCAAACCGTCCCCAGAAGCTCCTCTAACTTTTCAATAACAGGGGTCAGTCACAAGCCCCTCAGCTACAAGTTAGATGCCTGGTCCTTTACGATTATACTCAAGGGTATTCCTCGTTTTACTGACTGCATAATCAACTGAGAGAGACAAACAGAGGCATTCCGCGATCAGGCACATACCAAGTTTCAAACACGTGAGTCAGAGCTGCTGGAACACCGCTGTCCATGGAGCACCACATGGGACACATCGGGAAGTGAACAACAGCCTGGCACACACCACTTTAATGTTTCTGAAGTTCACCGTGCCAGCACTCGATACACAAGGGAGTCAAAAGCCAAGGCCAGGGAAAGATACAGAAAAAAAACCAAATAATTAATTAACTGATAACTTGGTGAAAATGTGGATAAGGAGATGGGGGGATTGGAATAACTGGATAAGTGAGACAACAGTGGGTCCAATCACAAGAATGCATACATTGAAGAAAGACATTGCCAGATCAGCTGGAATGGTCCATTGCCTCAAATTTGGAATCTGCTTCACAGAATCAGCACAGACACCATAAACTGGGGTAAGGTAATGCCTAAGATTGAGAGCTAAGCAGACCGTGCTGGTGGACTACTCCATAAAGCGGACTATCTGCAAGCATGAAGAACATTGCAAACTTTTACAGGATATTGCAACCCTCTACCACCACCCTCGGTCTCCGATTTTGAACCAATTTTGTATCCAAATGGCTAGTTCTCCATGTATTTCATATGAACGAATCTTGTTAAACAGTTGACCATCCACAATGTTGTTCAACACCTTACTGACGTCCATATCGACAATGTACACATCTCTACCTCAATTAATCTTCTTAGTTGCTTCTTCAAAACATTCTGTCAGGTCAGTGAGACACAATATTGCTTGCTCAAAGCCATGTTGACTATCCCTGATCAGTCGTTACCTTTCAAAATGCGTGAAAATCCAATGCCTTATAATCCTCGCCAACAACTTACCCACCACTGATGTCAGGTTCACTGGCTTTTCCTTATTACCCTTCTTTAATCCTTTAAGTAATGGCAGCACGTTAGCCAACCTCCAGTCTGCCAGCACTTTACCTGTGGCTATTGATGATAGCACGGGGCTCAGCAATCACTTCCCTTGCTTCCCACAGAGTATAGCGCACATCTAATAAAAGCCAAGACATTTTCCTTCCTTTGCCTGTTTTAAGACCTCCAGCAGCTTCTCTGTAGTACAGACACTTTCCAAGATGTCACTACATATTTCCCAAGTTCCCTCGCTTCCATATCCTCCTGCACAGTAAATACTGATACAAAATATTCAGTTCAGTATCTCCCCCATTCCCTGTGATTCTGCACATGGGCAGCCTTGCTGATCTTTAAGGATGTCCTATTCTCCCCACAGTTACTCTTCGTTCTTGACGTATTTGTAGAATTCCTTTGGATTCTCCTTAATTCTATTTGCCAAAGCTATCACATGTCCCCTTTTTATGCTCCCAATTCCCCTCTTAAGTATACTCTTGTTGACTTCAGACTCTTCTAGTGATTCACTTTAAATCAGGAAATAAGAGGCTAATGATGACCATTCCGATGTCAGAAAAATCCATCTGAACACCTTTTAAGGAAACAATCTGCCATCCTTACCTGGTCTGGCCTACATGAGACCCCAGACCCACAGCAATGTGGATGACTGTTAACTGCCCTCTGAGCAATTAGGGATGGGTAATAGATGCTTGCCTAGCCAGGGACGCCCTCATCCCGTGAATGAATTAAGAAAACAAAACTCAATTCCTGCTGTCTATACCTGATATATAATTCCCTCTTTTCCATGACCAGAACCTCAACTTCTCCAATCCTTCACCATTCATTACACGTACCAGCCTTACCCTTCACCCTAACAGGGACATACTGTCTCTGTACTCCTGATGTCTCATTTTTGAAGGCTTCCCCCTTCTCTGCGAATATCTGCCCCAATCGACTTTGAAAATTCTTGATTAATATAAAAATTGACTTTTCAACAATTTAGGACTTTAAGTTTTAGACCTGGTTCATCCTTTTCCATCTCTATTTTGAAACTAATAGAATTATGATGACTTGCCATAGAGTGCTCCCACACTGATACCAAAACCACCCCCTCCCCACTGTCTTATTCCCAAGGTAAGGTGATGTTTAGCTCCGTCCCTGTGATGGAGAGCATTGGACAAACAGCTGCAGCATTGTAACTGGGAATGGGGTCAGCAGAGTCTTCGACTCATTGGGTTGATTCTAACAACAATTTGTCTCAAGACGTTTTCATTGAGTGTGACAGAGGGATTATCTGCACGAGGCTGAGCTAGTTTCTTGGTACTATCTTATCCAATGCACCTCATTAACTACCCACCCCACCCCATGGTGACCCTCTCATCATGGCTGGAGGTACTCACCATATCCCGGGTGCCCCTGGATATTCCCTGATCCCTGACACTGGGGCCATCTTTAAAAGTCCAATGGACACACAGTTGAGCTTTCTCAGTTTGAATCTGCCCTGCACGGTTTACCCCGAGCATGGGGGATAAGGGGTAATCACACCACAGTTTATCGACAGGGGCACGGAGGTCCTGGTTGATGGGCTAGTTCAGGAAAGGATTATTATCTTCCCAGAGGTGGCCACATCTCCAGACCCACCGAGCATGGTCTGAGCTCACCACCCAACTCACTGCAGTATCTGCGGTCTGAGGAAATGCCCAGCAATACAGGACAAGCATCAATAACTTTCCCCGCTCTGTCACGATAAGTATGACACGTGTTCTCTCTGCTCCCTCACACTCACTGTATATCCGTTATAGTCCCGACACACGAACAACACTCATGCTCCACCCCTCTCACTGCTGCAAATCGCACCTTCCTTCTCTCTCTCTTTCCCCTCCACTATATTTCCCTCTCTAATATCACTGTTTGGATACAACACTACGGACTGACTCCCTCTGGACACATCATCATCTCACCTCCCTCCCCACCCACACCAGCACGAACAGCAGGTACCCCCACTCCCACCTTCACTCCCTCCCTCAATTTCTCGTATTCCAAGAGAAACAGCCTGGAATAGGATGGAAAGGGACAAGCTGGGTGGTGGAGTGCCCGATGCCCATCTCCCCACCATCACCACCCATACCTGTGTGTCTGTATTTGACTCTGTGAGTATCTATAATTAAGTGCAAGTCTGACGTCTCTGTGGTGCTGAAAATGAAACAATCTCTCCCTCAGCTGGCCTCCCCACCCGACTGCAGTGACAGTGGCAGAGAGTGACAACCCTCGAGGATTCAGTCTGGGTGGGGGAGAGAGTGAGAGAGCTCATAGCACGATACAAACTGACAGCACCTTCAACACACACACACGCACACACGTGCAGGCTCGCACACACAATGCTGGTACATGGTGGGTTGCAAATATACTTGGGCCTGTCAGAATGGAAATGCTCACCTCCAAGTGAACCATTTTGTCAGACGGTGACATGAATTGATTTCTCATTCTGTGAGTTGCAATCTTAAAACTTATTTGAGGAAGTATTGAAAAGTCCTGAAAAAGGCCCAGTAGTGTTGCTAATGACGCAGGAACAACATTGCTCAGTATCGGACAAAACAGCTCTATGCTTCCAAAGATATTATTGGAAAATCAAACGGCCGTACAATTTGAGAGATTTACAGAAGATTTGTTATCTTCTGAGAGAGTAAAAACTCTGCCATTGATGCAGTGGTGTGGAGAGTCCAGCAGAGGGTAGTAATGTATGAATCTAATCACCAAACTCAGAGGTGAGCACTGCTGCCTCACAGCGCCAGGCACCCGGGCTCGTGTCCACCCTCAGGCGGATTGTCTGTGTGAAGTTTCACATTCTCTCCGTGTCTGCGAAGGTTTCCACCGGATTCTTCTGTTTCCACCCACAGTCCAAAGATGTGGATGTTAGGTGAATTGGCCATGCCAAATTGTCCATAGTGCCCAGGGATGTGTAGGTTAGGGGCATTAGTCATGAGTAAACGTAGGAGTATTTCAACGGGTCTGGGTGGGTTATTCTTCGAAGGGTCAGTGTGGATGTATTGGGTCGAAGGACCTGCTTCCACACTGTAGGAATTCTATGAACTCTGCGAACAACAGGGACAGACAGAGAGAGAAGAGGGAGACTTTGATCCCAATTTCCATCTATTTACTTCAAAAACAACTCTACACAGAGATGCAGACAGAGGTACACACAAACTGAGATACTGACACTAACACACATAACACAGGCCCACAGAGATGCGCACACAGATATGGACGTTTACACACAAACACACGAAAATAACCCCACATTCAGGCACACAATGTCTTTAATACAGAGATATATACGTTTTGATTAATAAGTTATCAATGGTCAGTCGAAGAAGGTAGGAGAATGGGGTTGAGAAATATTTTAGCTTGATCAAATGTCATGGCAGACAAGATGGGCTGAATGGCCAAATTCTGCTCCAAGGTTCATTGCTCATATGATCTTGCGGTGCCTGGAATTGTCTTTCCACGAGGTCAGTGGAGGCTGAATTTGGTAAGAATTTGATTTAGGAGAGTTAATGAGAATGTGGACAGGCTTGAGGGGCTGAATGGTCGATATATGTTCCTAATGGTAGACTCCTTACATATCAAAAGAGTGGTGATTCCTTTGCCGGGAACACATTTTGAGAATAAGGACCTACCCATTTCTGACTGAGACAGGAATGTTCCTTTCTCTTTAGGGTTGTATCATCTGTGATGTTCTCATGTCGAAGTAGCAAGGTTCAGTTCCATAGATCTTTGATGAACAAGAGAATCCATATTTATTAGGAACTGACAGGAAGGGGATGTTTAATCACAATCACATCAACAATGCACATTCTGAATGGTGCAGCAGGCCCGAGGGGCTGAATGGCCAGATGCTGTTCTCTCAACCACTCAATAATGTTACAAAGGTAAAGAAAGATCCCATTCAGCCAGTCAACATCATTATAATGAGACAGGCGGAGACCATTCTGCCCTTTTAGGATTTACACAATAAGAGATTGAAGTCATTCAGCCCACTAAATACATTACACAGTGTAGGATGAGGCTATCCAACCTTTCTAGCCGGGTGCCCAGCAACAGGGGAAACCTGGTAAACTATCACGGAATAAACATTCGGGATAAATGTTTATATTCAGGTTGTAAAGTTGCAACTTGGTGGAATGCCTCAGGGATCACTGTGACATTATCAACAATTGACAATTTATACCAATGACTTGGATGAGGTGACTGATTGGATTGGAACTCAATTAGTGCATTTTCCAAGGTAATCATTTAACAGCATATGGAGACTCTGCAATGGAATACCAACAGGGGAAATTAGTGAGCAAAGCTTTGGCAGAAAACAGTATAACAAGGGCTAAGGGAAGGCAGTGCTCAGAACAGATAAAATAACAGTAACCTATTTAAATGGAGAGAACATCGCAGAACGCATTGGTCCGGAGGGATGTGTGTGTGTCGGTACATGAGCCATATAAACCTAGTCAGCAGATTCCGCAAGTGATTAGGGAAGTGTATTGAATGATGCTGTTTCATGCAAACGCTATTGGGTATAATCATCGTGATCTTTTACTACATCTGTACATGACAATGCTGAGACTACATCGACTGTATTGTATGTAGTAATGAACCCTAAATATGAAAGAAAAAAATATGCAATTGTTTTAGAAGCTTTTCACACATGCTTCACTTTACTCCTCGCTAGAATGAATGCCTGATAGAACCATAGTGTCATACAGCAAGGAAACAGATCCTTCAGTCCAGCTCATTTGCACCGACCAGATATTCCAATCTGATGTAAAACCATTTGCCAACATTAACCCTTAACTCTCTTCTTATTCATTTACCCATCCATTGCCTCTTAAATGTTGTAATTGTACCAGCCACCATCACTTTCGCTACCAGCTCGTCCCATACATGCACTACCCTCTGTGTGAAAAAGTTACCACTCAGGTATCTTTTTAATATTCCCCTCTCACTTTAAATCTTTGCCCTCTGGTTTGGACTCCTCCAGCCTTGGAAAATAACCTTGGCTGTTCCCGCATCCATGCCCCTCATGGACTCTACAAGGTCAGAATACTTCAGGCCGGACAATGAGAGCTGATCGTATTGTACCATATAAGACCCTGAGGAGAGTGTATTGGGGCGGAGCTGAGGATTAGAGAATAAAACTAAGGATTTAATTTTAAAAACAATATACTCATTTTAACACAGGTACTATGAAGACTTTAATATATTGTACAAAAATTATGCAGACACATCTAAGTATACCTTCAAATTATAAATTACAAATTATTCCTAAATGGAGCAGGTAACGGGGATGGAGTAATTCAATCAGGAGAATGTTTACCCAGACCTTACCTAGTTCAGGTTGGTGTTTGGGTCACATTATTGCATGTTTCAGATCAGGGAGGGAGCAAATGCGACCTGTCGTAGAAGCAAATGGCCATTGCTCCATCTCTACTTGTACTTCTTTACAGTAACATATGAGAGCTAAAAACCAATCAGCCATCTTTAGAACTCTTTGAGGGTTCCTGTTGAGGATTCATTGGAATCTCTCCTTTGCCTGCAGCAAAGGGAATTCAGCCAAATCCAACTGTTCCAGGAGAAACCCCAGTGCTAGCAGCTTCTGTGAGGCAGAATCACTTCAGAGGCAGAATAACAATTGAAACTATCTCAATTTTGCAATTGTCATGAAATTAACTGTTATCTGGACAAAGCTCTTTCGAATTAATATTCTGCAGAGTTTCTTTGTTTTCCCGTTTGCCTTCGGAAGTGTGTGTGCGCGTGTGTGTGTGCGTTCGTGTGTCTTTGTGTGCATATTTCTGTGTCTCAGATTTACAGAAAAATAAATGTTGATGTAGGTATTGTCAATGTTCAAACTATATCATTTATGTATCCATCGTATTTCGAATAACTTTGCTTTGGTTTTAGATTTTTTACAAATTTAAGAAACCTGTCTGACTTGTTCCTAACACTGAACCTGACCCAGTCTGAGGCGTATATCATTTACCATATCACACACTTAGTTACACGGATAATTTGTCGTGACGTCTGGCGGAGTGGGACTAGAAAAAGAAGCAATGACTCTCTTACCCCGGTAGGAACAGGGATAAGGAGAAATTCTCAGAAGGCCATTTGAGTGGGAATTTCTCCTCCCCACAGGTTTGTGGTACCTGTGTGTTTGCATTTATGCAAAGGTGTGTTAGTTAAATATTTGATGGGAAAGTGACTCAAGTATAATGAACTTCAGATCGGAACGTGCAGCTGAGACCACAATCTGATCAGCCACAAACTTAGTGCTTGGTGGAGCAGGGACCCACTCCTGTATCTCAGTCCTATTTCACCGCATTCAACACCTCAATCTGCTACACAAGAGCAGTTGGAGATTACTTGCTCCTACTACCTGGTGCACAGAAACCGAGGAGACCATTCAGCCCCTGAATACAGTCTAACATGATTTGGTTTGGATTGGAGAACGTTCTTGGGGAAAAAAGAGTTGGTGTTACTGTGAAACAGTTCCCTCCTCACTCCTTACAGAAGGTCACCCCTCTCCATTTATTTGCCATGTTGTTGATCCAGATTCACAGTGAATAATGACCCCTTACTCTACCCAGATATTGCTCACAAAATCCTCTGGTCTCTTTGACTACAGCATTCCTTCACAGGACAGCCAGGAAAATAACATTTATGAACTTTCCAATAAGAGAATTCAAGAACATGAGAAGCAGGAGTAGGTCATTCAGCCCCTACTGCCTGCCTTTCCATTCAATAAGATCATGGCTGATCTGCTGTATGCCCCAACTCCCGGAGTGCATGCCGTGTCAAACATCCATCCATCCCTGTCTTCACACTATCTCAATGATCTATCTCACAACATCTCTGAGATAGAGAAGTCCCGATGGTCACACCCGTATGTGAGAAGGAAACACACCGCACACATACAACCGTGACCTATTGACATGAACAAAATATATAAAAACCAGGTAATAGTGACTGGCCCTGACAACAAGGAAGTATTTACCTGAGGGTGGTATCAAGGAACCTGAAGAAAATGGAACTTAATGGGACTCAAGGGTAACCTCCCCACTGGTTGGAGTGATTCAGCACAAACAAGATGGTTATGGTTCTTCGACATGTATCACCTCAGTGTCGGGACATCTCTGAGCGAGATCCACAGCACAACCATCCTCATTTGCGCCTCGGTGTCGTTCCCCACATCAGAATCTCAGAAGTGGAGGTGGTGACTGAAAATCATGTAATGTTCAGAACAATGTGCCCCCCTCAGCTCCTGAAGCAGCCTGTGTCCATGTGGAGGAATACCCGGACTGCATTCAGGCTTGTGCTGTAAGAGTGTCGGTAACATTCATGGAACACTGCTGCTGGACACTGTGTGTTACCAGAGTAAAGACAGGTGCTCGTTCAGCACCTCAAGCTAACTTCACAGGAATATGAGGAGGTCATTCTGCCCTTCAATGTTATTGGATAAGAATAGGGATAGCCCATTCATTCCCTCCTGACTATTACACAGGAAGGTAAGGAGTCCAGTCAAACACATTGAGCTGCTAAACAGGAACCACGGGTTGCCCAGTCAGGTTCTTGAGCGTCTCCCATGACATCATGCGGTGGACATTCATCCGCTCAAGCCCCTTGTACAGAAATAGGACGATGCTATCTACAACCAAACATGACAAACCAATGAAACAGACACTGCATGGATAGACTGCTCCATGTCGTTCCTCCTGGCTCCATTGCTAATGGTCCACAATGTATACATTAATATGGTATGTTGATGGTGAGGAGAAAGGACATCTCCGAGAAGGCAGACCGGTATTCTCTATTGAGGTCAGAAGCTGTTGGGAATGGCTAACATTTTCAGGAGTAAGGCATTGCAACTGCTGACAGATTGGTGATCAATGCGACATTCAGTGCAGGGTCACACACCAACTGCACATTGAGGCAATGAGAGTTCATTCAGAGCCTGAAGCTCTCTCCCAACCAACATAGGAGATTCACAGAGGTACATAAATTACCAAGAAGCACGTATCATGGGTAAAATGTAATTTCTTATGCCACCAATGTCTTTCTCTGGACATAATGTGTGTTCGTCCATAATCTTCAAGTTTCAATACAATCAACTCTTATGCTCTCACCGTGCTACCAACTAAACATCCATTTCGTTCACACTCGTTTTATATTACCATCATCCCAGAGATTAATCTGATAAAACAGCTTTGCACTTCCTCTGTGACAAGGTGATCATTGATTTATAAAGGTCAGAAAGTCTGTCCACAATAGCCCAAATA
Source organism: Chiloscyllium punctatum (assembly GCF_047496795.1). Lineage (NCBI taxonomy): Eukaryota > Metazoa > Chordata > Chondrichthyes > Orectolobiformes > Hemiscylliidae > Chiloscyllium > Chiloscyllium punctatum. Next base: position 63,074,708 of record NC_092751.1, on the reverse strand, counting down.
CTCCCTCAACAACATTCCACAACTCCTACACATGATTCATTTTGTAATGAAGGCTAGCATTTCATTTCTTGTTTTGATTAATGGATGCCCTGCATGAATTCTATTCGTGACTTGTGGCCAAGGGCATTCCGATCCTTTGTACCAAAAGCACTTCGCAGACTTTCACCTTTAAATAAATCCAACATGAAAAGGACTGTATGTGTTGTTCACATTCAAATCAGTTCTTTGTGTTACAAATAGCGATGCTCCAAGCACTGATGCATGTGCTACCCAAACAGTCGTGACCTTCTGTCCAAAGGAGGACCCTAGTCTCTGTGTTCTCTCCATCAACCAATTCTCAATCCATGCAGGATACCTTCCCCTTACCCAAGGACTGTAACTTCCTTCTCTCATCTGTGTGCAACCGTGTCAATCTTCTTCTGAAAATACAAATACACCATTCAGACTAGTTCTCACTCGTCGATGTCACAACCAACATCGGCCATAAACTCCAGTACGTTTTACAAAGGTAGTTTTCCTGTCCTGAATCTGGTTGACCCTACTCAATCATATTATTGTTCTCCAATGATCTATTCATGATTAATTACAAAAATTGTTCATAGTTATCTCACTAATGACATAAACCTATCCCTCAAATGGTTTTCTGTTTTCACTCTCTGCCCTGTTGTAAATATGTGCGGTCACAATAGCTGCTTTCCAGTCTGCAGGATCCATTACAGATCATAAAAAGTTTTGATCTCTTTCATATAATTACGGAAAAGGCAGGTAAAAAGGAGGGTATTCACCCATCGTGTCTGCACCAGCTCCGAGAAGAGTTATCCAGCAAGCTTAATTCTCCAACCCTATCTCTGTAGCCCTCTAAATTCATCACTGATCTGGTCCAGAAGCTTACCAACCTTCAACACAATGAGTTTTTCCAGTACTTCAATTCTACTAATTCTAAATTTCTTAATTTCCTCACTTTTGCCAGTAACCATGTTCTCTAATATTTCCGAAAACGATTTTCTGTTGCTTCTTCTGTTTAGACAGAACCAATGTATTCACCTGACTGGACAGAGGTGGCCACTGTCACCTTGTGAATGTGTGAGATGATGGGACTCTGGCATAATGGATATGTCCCCTACACCTGCCTAGCGAGGTCCAGAATCAAAATGGTTGATTGACCTTTTGAATATAGTCCTCTCCCTGGTGTGAGACTGCACAGCTCTGTGACCTCCTCATTGTTGAAATAAACCGGATTCACTCTTTGCACCTGGGAAAGGTATACCATTGGGAAGTGTTTGTGGAAATCTCAGAAAGGATAATGCAGTGCTCTACTCCTCCCTATGCAGTCTCAGCAGACTCAGATACTCTATAAAATCTATCCTCATACCTTGCACAGAGTAGGAACACCAGGGCCTCTGGTCTCCCTGAATGAATGCAGCAGCTGACAACGCAAATCCAAGAAAACCATCCAGAGAAACTACACTGACTTTCCAAAGTCAGGAGCAAGTCAATACTTATATATATGGCACAGTGTTGAAAATGCCTACATCTCCTCTGTTTGTATTCCTGGCTGATAAACTGTTACATTTCTGTGCTGTCCCTGAAATATGAATACTTCTGTTCTCGTGGAAATTGTTAACAATGTAACTGCACAATTATCTGTACGTCAGTCACGATAATAGCAACACTGCTATTGATGGTGGAGATGCTGGGGGAGGTGATGGTCTAGTGGTATTTTCTCTAGACTGTAACTTCTGAAATTTCCACAAATATTTCCCAATATTTCCCAACCTTTCCCAGGTAATGACCCAAACCCGGACTTCAATCCCGCCACATCAGACGCTGGAATTTGAATTTAATAAAATATTTGGAATGAACAATCTAATGAAATATTGATGGGTGCCAAAACTAAGAACATCGGGCTCACTAGTCTCCTTCAGGGAAGGAAATTTGATTTCTTCACTGGTCTGGCCTGCATGTGATTCCAGGCCGTCAGCAGTGGTAGTCTCTCAAATGGCCTTTGAAATGGTCAAGTCAGACATTCAGTTATAACACTACAAGGTCTCAAAGAAGTGTAACCAGACAGACGGAACCACTGCCAGTCTACAGCACGTCGATGTGCAGTAGTTCAGAGAAGCAGTTCCCCAGCACCTTCTCAAAAGCAACTCAGAAAGTGAAATAAATGCTGGCCCAGCCAACAACACCCATGTCCCATTAATGAAGAAAAGAAGATGACCACACTCAGGATGGAGTGATAGAGGGGACAGAACTCACTTGAAACAGGGACTTTGACATATACCTACATGGGCATGATACACAGGAATATGGGAAAAAGTGAAAAATAAATGAAAATTATCTCCCAAATTATTTCCATACCAGCTGATTATCCACAGTCCCTTTGTTTATTTTTTTTCAATGTCTCTATTTCTCCATATATTCAACTCAATCCACCAACACACAAAATGCTAACTCTCGACAGAGGCTACCAAACCTGCTCGGTTTCCCCAGCATTCTGTTTTTTGTTTTGTTTCTTTGTTTGATTTAACCTTTACTTTTGTTATTTTATGGGACATTGGCCCAAACGTCCACATTGACCCTCTGCAGAATATTGCACCCAGACCCACCTCATACCACTTTCCTGCATTTCCCATGGCTAACCCAACTCCTACCCTTTCCCTGTGTCTCCTATAGCTAACACACCTCGCTGCACATGATGGGTAATTTAGCATGGTCAATCTACTGAACCTGTGTGCACTGTGAAAGGAAACGGACCTGACAGACGTGTAGAACATAGAACATAGAACAGTACAGCACAGAACAGGCCCTTCAGCCCACGATGTTGTGCCGACCAATGATCCTCATGTATGCACCCTCAAATTTCTGTGATCATATGCATGTCCAGTAGTCTCTTAAGTATCCCCAAAGACCTTGCTTCCACAACTGCTGCTGGCAATGCATTCCATGCTCTATGCAAAGAACCCGCCTCTGACATCCCCTCTATGCTTTCCTCCAACCAGCTTAAAACTATGAACCCTCGTGTTTGTCATTTCTGCCCTGGCAAATGGTCCTGGGCTATCGACTCTATCTATGCCTCTCATTATTTTGTATACCTCAATTAGGTCCCCTCTCCTCCTCCTTCTCTCCAATGATAAAAGTCCAAGCTCAGTCAACCTCTCTTCATAAGATAAGCCCTCCAGTCCAGGCAGCATCCTGGTAAACCTCCTTTGACCCCTCTCCAAAGCATCCACATCTTTCCGATAATAGGGCGACCAGAACTGGACACAGTATTCCAAGTGCAGTCTAACCAAATTTTTATACAGCTGCAACAAGATCGCACGACATTTAAACTCAATCCCCCTGTTAATGAATGCCAAAACACCATATGCTTTCTTAACAACCCTGTCCATTTGTGGCCATATTAAAGGATCTATGTATCTGCACACCCAAGACCCCTCTGTTCCTCCACACTGCCAAGAATCCTATCCTTAATCCTGCACTCAGCTTTCAAATTCGACCTTCCAAAATGCATTACCTCGCATTTATCCAGGTTGAACTCCATCAGCCACCTCTCAGCCCATCTCTGCATCCTGTCAATGTCTTGCAGCAGCCAACAACAGCCTCTATACTGTCAACGACGCCCCCAACCTTTGTGTCATCTGCAAACTTGCTGACACATCATTCAATCCACTCATCCAAGTCATTAATAAAAACTATAAACAATAGAGGCCCAAGGACAGAGCCCTGTGGAACACCACTCACTACAGACTTCCAGGCAGAATATGTTCCTTCTACTACCACTCGCTGTTTTTTGTTGGCCGGCCAATTCTGTATCCAGACAGCTAAGTTCCCCTGTATCCCATTCCTCCTGACCTTCTGAACGATTCTGCCATGGGGAACCTTATCAAATGCCATGCTGAAGTCCATATACACCACATCCACAACTCGACCCTCATCAACTTTTCTAGTCACATCCTCAACGAACTCGGTAAGGTTTGTGAGGCACGACCTGCCCCTCACAAAGCCGTGTTGACTGCATTTAAACAAGCCATACTCATCCAGATAGTCATAAATCCTATCCCTCATAATCCTTTCCAACACCTTGCAGACATCAGATGTGAGACTTACTGGTCTGTAATTGCCGGGAAATTCCCTATTTCCTTTCGTGAAGAGAGGAATTACATTTGCCTCTCTCCAGTCCTCAGGTATGACTCGAGTGGAGAGCAAGGATGAAAAGGTTTCGCAAGTGGTAAAGAAATTGTATTCTCGTTTCCAAAAGCAGCCGAGTACAAATCTAGTCCGGGTCTGGCAACTTGTCAAACTTAATGTTTGACAAAATTTTCAGCACATCAGCTTCCTCTATCTCTATCCATTCCAGCATGCACACCTGCTCTTCAAAGGTTTCATTCACGACAAAGTTTGTTTCTTTCATAAAGACAGAAGCAAAAAACTCATTTAGGGCTCCTCTACGTCCTCAGACTCCACACACAAATTCCCTATGCTATCCCTGATCGGCCCTACTCTTTTTTTGACCATTCTCTTATTTCTCACATAAGTGTAAAATGCCTTTTTTTCTCCCTAATCCGTTCTGCCAAGCCTTTCTCATGCCTCCTCCTGGCTCTCCTCAGACCATTTTTGAGCTCCTTCCTCACCTGCCTGTAATCCTCAGGAGCTGAACTTGACCCTAGCTCCCTCCTCCTTATGTAAGCTACCTTTTTCCTTTTGATGAGAATCTCCACCGCTCTCGTCATCCAAGATTCCTTTATCTTACCACTTCTTGCCAGTCTCAGAGGTACATATTTATTCATCACTCGCAACAAATGTTCCTTAAACAGTCTCCACCTGTCTATAGTGCCTTTACCATGGAACAATTGCTCCCAATCCATGCTTCCTAACTCATGTCTAATCGCATCATTCTTTCCTCTTCCACAATTAAATATCCTCCCATTTTGCCTAATCTTCTCCTTCTCCATGGCTATGTAGAATGTGAGGCTGTTGTGGTCACTATCACCAAAATGCTCTCCCGCCACAAGATCTGATACCTGCCCCGACTCGTTTCCGAGCACCAAGTCTAGAATGGCCTCTCTCCTCGTCGGCCTGTCAACGTACTGAGTTAGGAAACCCTCCTGAATACACCTTACAAAAACAACTCCATTCAAATCTTCTTTTCGAAAGAGGTTCCAATCAATATTGGGAAAGTTAAAGTCACTCGTTACAACCCTACTACATTCACACTTTTCCAAAATCTGCCGACCTATGCTTTCTTCAATCTCCCTGTTGCTATTGGAAGGCCTGTAGTAAACCCCTAACGAGGTGACTGCTTCCTTGCTGTTCCTAATTTCCACCCACACTGACTTAGGTTGGCAGATCTTCCTCGACAATGGAAGCTTCTGTAGCTGTGATACCCTCTCTGTTTAGTAGTGCTACACCCCTCCTCTTCCCCCCGCCCAACCTGATTCTTTTTAAATGTTCTAAACCATGGAACATCAGGCAACCATTCCTGCCCATGAGAAACCCATGTCTCTGTTATGGCCACAACATCATAGCACCAGGTACTGATCCATGCTCTAAGTTCATCACTTTTATTCCTGATACTCCTTGCCTTAAAGCAAACACACTTTAACTGATCCCTTGGTTCCTTCCCAGGAAAATCCTTCCCACTAGCTGGTCTACCTCTTGCTATTGCCTCACCTCCATCAACTCTCACCTCCGGTATACAGCTCAGGTTCCCCCCCCCCCCCCCGCCCCGCCATACTAGTATAAACCCATGTGAATAAGAACATGAAAGGTATGAGCAGAGTGAACACACAGCAGCTGCTCCCCTTTGTCAAAGGGTTAAAAATAAGGGACAACACGTTTAAATTAAAAGATAAGACACTAAGAGAGGATTAGTTAAATCTGTTTTGATCCCAGATTGCCTGAGAGGGTGGATAAGGAAGGAAACCTCACAAACTTTATAAAGGACTTGTATCAGCACTGGATGATGTAGGCACGATGGGCCTTGTCTTTATAACATGATTTCATGTGGTAGCAGAAATGAAAGCTCTGATATATTCTGAAGCAGCAGCCAATTGGACTTGTTGGCTTGTTCCATCGAACTGTGCTCAGTAAGTGGCGAGATTATAAACCAGCATCATCCCATGGAGTATCAGCACTTACTCAACCTAGGACATGCCAGTCATCTCGAAGAAAATCTAGGATTACACACATGCTCAGTGAAGAGTCATTCAACGACATTAGTCATTATTCCAACTGCTTGACACCATTATTTTAAGGACACCAATGACATAGAAATAGACTTCCTTTCATTATTATATAGACTTCTCATGTAAGGTTGTTATTTCTCTAAAGAATAGTAAATTCCTTCGAATATATTCATATTGATAAAGAGCCCGTTTTCCTGCGAGCGGTTCGTCACAGCAAGACAGCTTGTGTAACACTCCATCCACCAGCAGTAATATTTACTCCCAGCTAATCCAGCACATGAGATGCACTGCTAGTACTCCATCCCACCAGCCACTTGGATGGACCAACACCAACTGGACTGGAACTTCTCAAGGACAAATTATTGCTGGTCTAGCTCCATGAAAATCCCAAATGAACGAAGAAGACAATCCGATTTTCTAATAATTATTAAACAATGAGGACATTTTGTTGATCTGATGAGTTGGTCGTGGTCTTTGAAGTTGTATGATCTATTTCCGTGAAATCATTTCGTGCATGTATTGAAAGAACAAAAAAGCTCAGGTCACAGATACACTGTAACGAAGCATTTAAACACAAATTGCCAGGGAATAGTAGGGTATAGATCTTCAGGTAACTGGGAATAATGTAGTTTGGTGTTTTCTGGCTGGCATAGTTGTACTGGGCTGAAAGGCCTGTTTGCATGCTGTATGACTCTATCACTTTAATTGTTGGAAACAGAGAATATAGTCTCACTATTTCCATAGCTTGTGAGTATCAAGTAGTGAGGAATACAATCTCGAAGGGCACATAGGATATGCAGTTATATCATTATCCCTTTAATATCAAATTGTTCCGAACTCTTTTCTCTCTTTGTAACATATCTGTTAGTATTCCTGCAGCACAAGAATCCCTGGAGTTTATCACCATGTTCTGAATAGAAATTAAACACAGGCAACAGAATGCTGGCCTTGGTATTGAAACGCACCTCACAAGAACAACTGAAAGGAATCTGAAGTATTAAAGTTATCCATTCGACACAATCTGTTTTTTAAAGCAGTTTCAAGGCAGGCTTTCCCTTTGTCCTATGCACCTGGCCACTCTACAACATCATGAATCTTTCCTGAGTGCTTTTCCCGTGCTCTTTAAAAGTCACACTTGGAAAGCTGTGCCTGATAATCTGAAAGGAGAGTTTTCATGTTCATAAGAATTGTGTAAGAATTTTTCAGTATTTAAAGACAACAGAAATGCAGAAACTAGCATCAAGAGTAAGGAATCAAAACAGCTCCGTCATGCGATAAGATCGTGGATGATCTGACTGTGGTCTCTATCAGACATTCCTCCTTTGCTCTTAAAACATTAGTGCGTCATTCTTAGTCAAGACTCTGCCTGCCTTTGCCGAAGGTATATTCAATGTCTTATCCTCCATCGCTCTCTAGGAAGGGAGTTCCACAAAGGCACAATACTTAGAGATGATTACACCAAATCACCATCTTCTTCACTGAGATATTCTTCAGCTTTACAACCCATCCACTCATGGTAATCTCTGACACAAGCTGAAACATTGTTTCAGAATTCAACTTGAAAAGACGACTTGGAATATTCTGGGGTTAAACAAGATCACATATTGTTCGCCTAAACTCCAGCAGATCCAGGGCCAGACAGTTCAAGATGTCCCCCATAAATAAACGCTCCTCCCAGGAGTCAGTTGAGTGAACCGTCTCTGGATTGCATTTCATATCATTGTGGCCATCACTCTCTTGGTGTGGTTACATCACAACATTATAAATCTGCACAAAATCGTCCCCACTTTTAAATGTATTCTGTTTCAGAATGTTACAATGTCTATTTTACCTCAATAAAAATTTGATGTACACGGAAAGTTTTTATTTTGTAATCGAGGTGCCCGGTTCCTCTGTGCCTCAAGCCAATCTCTCCATTGAAATAATACCCTACTTTCCATTCAACTCGCAAATATCTTTCAGCATAGACACATTTTTCCTACTATGTTCCATACACCAATATTTGCCTGTTCACTTAGCCCACCTTAATCTTCTTATAGACTCATGTCCTCTTCATATCTTCCTTCTCTAACAGTTTCAAAAGTTTGTATTCTTCCCTAATGCAGACAGAATATTTGGCCAAAGAAACACATTGTGGCGGCATTTCAAAGTAATTGACAATGAAATATTTTTACTCCATGTCTAAGCTATAAATTTGATGCAAAGCTGAAGTGTTTTGCAGTCCCATCACTCAGTTCCCATTACTCAAAGTAGGATCAGATGGTGTGGAATGTGTGTGGGTAGATTTGAGGAACCGCAAAGGTGGAAACCATAGTTGGAGTAATGTATAGGCCATTGAATCGTAGCCAGGAGCTGGGGTGCATGATAGACCAGGAGATAGAAAAGATATGAAGGAGAGGCAAAGTTACAGTGATTGGGGGACTGAGAAAATTAGTGGCAGTAATTTGCAAGGAAAGGAATTTGTGGAATGTCTACAAGATGGCTTTTTGGAGCAGCTTATCGTGCAGGCAACAAGGGAACGGGCAATACTAGATTTAGTGTTGTGCAGTGAGGCAGACTTGATAAAGAAGCTTAAGCTTAAGTATAAGAGAAAGCAGATAACATGGCAAATAGCAGTGGGAAACCAGAGGATTAGGAAGCTTACAAAGAGGAACAGAGGGCAACAAAATAAGAAATAAGGACAAAGACGATGAAATACAAGGGTATGCTATCCAGTGATATAAAGGACGACTGTAAGAGTCATTTTAGATATATAAAGGGCAAAAAAGAGAAGCAGAAGTGGATATTGGGGCACTGTAAAATGACGCTGGAGAGATAGTAGTGTGGAACAAATAATAGATGAGAAACTGAATAATTATTTCAAGTCAGGTTTCACGGTGGAAGACATGAATAATATTCCAAAAGATTCAAGAGAATGAGGAGGCAGAGCTGATTAGGAGAAGTTGCTCGAAAAACTAAATAGGTAATTAAGCTGGATGGAGACATTAATGGGGATATTCCAGAAATCTTTGGAATCAGGGAGGGTCCCAGCAGACGAAAAAATTGTGAACGTGACACTTTTTTAAATAGATATTTTTATGAAAAAAGAAGATTTTTGAATTTTTTTTACAAAATAACAAAAATAGTACAAACCAGTGTATTCTGCTTTACAATATAATAACAACCCCAATATAGAATTTAAAAACAAACTACTAATCTATTCTCCAAACTAGCAAACCATAAAATAGATATCCTACAATACTAACTATAAAACAAAAGGAGAAAAGAAAATAAAGAAGTAAATAAATAACTGGATACATTTTGTTTTATTTTTATATTAAGTCTTAACCGAACCGATATTGATACAGGATTCCTCCTCCCAGGGGCCCCCGAACCAGCCAGAATCCTCCCCACGGCAAAGCAAAGGCTCTGAACAATGTGGCCGATATATCTGTGTCAATGTAGTTCAAAACGGATTGGCATGTTCGAAAAAATAATTCCGTCTTTTGGTGCACCACATTCGTAAGGAGGTCTAGGGGGATATATTCCATGACTATCCTGTGACAATTTGAAAGTCTTGGGGGACTTTCACATATCGAATTCACTAAAATGCTTTTCCCACGGACAAAAGGAAATAATAATGAATAATTTCCTCCCGTAGACATCCAAAGAGGGGAAATTTGGGGAGCCCAAAAGTAGAGGCACTGGGTCCAACCCACTCTCCGTACCCAAAATCTTTGCCAAGGCATTTGCTATTCTGTCCCAATACTTGTGGATCTTACGGCATGTCCACAGACAATGCGTGGAAGTACCAATTCTTAGTTTGCACATAGGACACATTGGAAGTGCTCCTGCCTTGAACTTTGCAAGTCGCTCAGGTGCCATGTGAGCACTATGAAGTATCTTCAATTGGATAGCCTGAGTTCTGTTACAGATAGAGATCTTCCTGGCGTTTTCTCAGAAGTCCTCCCACATCTCTAAAGATATTTCCATCCCCAACTCTTGACCATTATATAACCGTTCCATGTCCTTTGATACCTTATTAACTCGTTTGTGGCAGAGAGTACTGACAGCGGGTGGATGCATCCGCCGAAGCACTCTCCTTTCCCTATCAGATTGATATGGATTAATTATCAATGTTTTGTATAAAGTCTCGTATTTGAAAATACTGAAAAAATCTTTGCTAGGCGGCTCAAATTTCTAACGCAGCGGTATGAAGGACTTCATGACCTCCCCATCAAAAAGGTCTCCCAAACAGGAGATACCGTTGGACTCCCACGTTCTGAATCCAGCATCAGTCAGCCCTGGCTGGAATCTCAACATTCCCACTATAGCAGTATAACATTTTATAGGTTGCCCTCATCATGTTGCATTATCTTCCAGGCTTTGATTGTATTTAATACAATAGGATTTTTACAATGATCGTAATAACTCTCAACTTGTCCATAAATAGTAGATTGATGAAGGGATATTTTGCTTGGGAGGCCACAGTATCTAACCAGATTGACCCAATCAGCAATGTAGAATAATAGAGAGTTCAATTGGTACCTCCTAAAATCCGGAAAATCCAGCCCACCCCTTACTTGTGGAAGCTGCAGCTTTTCTAATTTAACAAGGGGCCGTCTATGACTCCAAATAAAACAGCCAAGCCAACCATAAAGCTTACATAGCGCCTGTCTCGGCAACATCAAGGGGAGCATTCTCATAGCTTAGAAAAGGCGAGGTAGGATATTCATGTTGATCAAAGCCAGGATATTGGGAGATCTTCCCAGCATTGAAGGTCCTATCTTATGTTTTCCAATAAATGTGAAAAATTGACTTTATATAGCCCACCAAATGCCGGAGTATTAAAAATACTGAAGTAAAGAAAGCCCCCCAGTGACCACTGAAAACGGGAACAGGATCAATCTGGAAAATTGAATATACTGGCAAGACCTCCCAGCGGCATGGCCTATGATTTCACAAAATTGAGTTTATAACCTGAGAACATGCCAAGTAAGTTAACCACTTGAATTAAGCGGGGCACAGAAGTCAATGGATCAATTAAGAAAAGGAGGGCATCATCCGCAGAGAGAGTAATTTTGTGCTGAACCGATCCAACCTGCGGAGCCATTATATTACGGTCAGCTCGTATAGCTTCCGCCAGTGGCTCAATCACTAGCGTAAATAATAATGGTGAGAGAGGGCATTCCTGACGACAACCTCTGTCAACGCCAAAGATTGTTGGTGATCACCGCTGCTTTAGTAAAGACCTCTCCAAGATCAAACCGTTCCAGCATATAAAAGAGATATGGCCATTCTACCCGATCGAATGACTTCTCTGCCTCTAGGGAGACAACTAATCCCGGTATCGCTCCCTGCTGACAAGCTTGTACCATATATAAGACTCTTCTAATGTTATTAGTTGATCTGCGACCCTTTATAAACCCCATCTGGTCCTCTTTTATAATGAATGGTAAAACCCTCTCCAGTCTTAATGCCAACATTCTTGAGAGAACTTTAAAATCCACACTCAACAAGGATATAGGTATACACGAAGAGCAGTCATCTGGGGCCTTTCCCTTCTTAAGAATGAGAGAAACATTTGCGTCTCTCAGAGAAGGCGGCAGACAGCCCTGACTATGTGAATAATTAAGCATGTTTATAAGTGGCCCAAACAATTCCCCAATCAATTCTTTATAGAACTCAGCCTGGAATCCATTTGGTCCGGGCACTTTGCCACTCTGGAGCTGCTTCACCTCCTCCTGTGCTTCCTGGGTTGCCAGGGGACATTCAAGAACAATACTTGCTCCGAGGTTAGGCCCGGGAGGGCCAGAGTTTAAAAGAAGACTCTATCTTCCACGTTCTATCCTCACAGTCCTGTGATCTATACAATTCGAAACAGAACTTTCTAAAGACTGCATTGATCTTTTTACGATCACAAGTCAGGGTGATCCTTCTAATAGACTTAATGACTTGGGGAGCCTTTTTCTTTCTGGCAAGGTATGCAAGATACCTGCCAGGCTTGTCACTGTATTCAAATAATCTCTGCTTCGCAAGTAATAGCTTCCTCTTTGCTGTTTGAGTAAGTGTGGTATTCAAGTGTGGTAAAGTTGCCCTAAGTGCTGTGATCAGCTGTAGTTTAGTAATGGAAGGTCTGTGAATGTATGCTGTCTCAGCTGCCTTCAGGCGAGCCCTGAGCAGACACTGTTGTTCTCCCTTTTGTCTTTTCTGGATCACAAAATATGAGATAATCAAACCTCACACATATGCCTTAGCAGTCTCTCAAATCACCGAAGGGTTACTGGCCGTGTTGGAGTTGATATCCCAGAAGGTTTGAAATCCCTGCCAGAAATATTTTATGAACTTACTATATTCAATACCCCAATGTCGGGAAGCTATATCATCATCACTAGTCTTAATCTCCATATATACTGCGGCAGGGTCAGAAATATTACCTACTTCACAAAACAATATTGAGTTCAAAAGGATTGAGGGGACAGAAACATATCGATTCCGGTATGGCAGTTGTGAGGGTTAGAATAAAAAGTAAAGTCTCTAGTCTCCGGGTGAAGACACCGCCACACATCCACCAGCCCCAACTCCCTACTCAGATCCGCCAACTGCCTAGGTCTCATAGATATCCCCGCAGAGATCTTAGATATTCAGTCCAGCCCTGGGCTGATGATACAATTACAATCTCCCCCGATAATTGTGGGGTGCACCCCGAGAGCCATCAACTTACAGAACACTTCCATCACAAATTTAAAAGAGTGCTCCGGGGGTTGGGGGGGGGGGGTGGAGGGGCAACAGAGATCTCACATTCCTCTCCATATAATAGTGTTTTAATTAATATATACCATCCAGACTCATCTTTTATTGGCTTAGCATTTGGAAGGGATGATTCATCTGAATAAGAATGGCTACTCCCCTACTTTTTGAGCAGAAAGATGAAAAGAACACCTGGCCAAATCCACCCTATTTCAGCCTTAAATGCTCCTTAGAAAGTAAATGTGTCTCCTGTAGAAAGGCTACATCCACCCTTTCTTTTTTAAGACTTGATAATATATTTTTCCTTTTGATTAGTGAGTGGTTCTTCTTGACATTCCCAGTGCATCACCTAAACAAATGACGAGCCATGATCGTCCAAGCAAGCCCGAGACCCGCCAGGAGGAAGAACCCCACCCAAAAGGCATTGAATTAATACCAACATAGATTCACACATAAAAACACTCTTTAAACAGCGATACCAAAACAGCTAAGAACTACTCCCAAAAACAAATAACATCAAACATACTTAAAAGGAGACTTTCCCCCTTGTTCACAGGAGGCACTACTACCTTCCAATAATCCCGCCATAACATCTCCCAGCCAGAACCATGTCCTCGGCCCAGGCATTACAAAGTAGAGCAAATAAATTCCAATATCTTATAAAGCAGATGTTAAAAATGTGCGAGCTCAACCACCCACACACGCCCACACCATCACCTAGATACACTTAGCAAAACAACACAAGATGAAAATATATAAAATTACAAAACTACAATCCCAACAAGTAATAAGCAACCAAATAAAAGTAACACTCAGAAACGGTCCCTAATAATCAAATAAACAGCACGAGCTCTCGATAAGAGTCCATAGAAAGGATAAGGAAGGGGACCCCCAGCCCACACCCCCTCACCAATGAAAGATGGAGAAGAGAAAGAAGAAGAAAGGAGGAGGAATAAACAAAAGAGGGGGGAGCAAAATAAAGTCATTATCAATATAGTTCAAGTACCGCAGTCTATTTGAGAGAAGCCAGGAATTATTTTATTTTTTCCGGTGATCCAAAGTTATATACAGATCCTCCATGACAGCAGCGCATAGAATACTGAATATTTAAATCCCTCATATGCTTCTTCGCCTCATCAAATGCCTTGCTCTTGCAGACCACAGCTGGAGAGAAGTCCTGGAAGAACATTACCCTGGACCCCTTGTATATCATGGCATGAGAATCCTTCCACAAGACACAAGCAGCATCTGTTTTTCCCTGTAATGTTGAAGTTGAACTAGGACTGGGCGGGGGCGCTGGTCCGACCCGGGCCGGCGCACAGCAGCCCGGTGGGCTCGTTCAACCCACACCTGGCCCAGCTCTGACACCAGTTACAGCAGTTGTGGGAGCAATTGCTCCAAGAAATCAACAAGTCGGCCTTCCTCCTCCCGTTCGGGAAGGCCCAGCAACCGAATATTTTTCCGATGACCTCAATTTTCGAGGTCTTCAATATGTGCCTCTATGGTCGGGACTCGATGTTCCAGAGCTCAGATCTGACCCATGGATACATCAGCAGTGGTCTCGGAGGCCGTGGTCCATTGCTCTGTACCTCCGACACGATGCCCGAGTTTCTCAATCTCTCCATCATGTTTCTGCAGCATGACCGAGATCGACTCCCACCTGGAATGCGTCTCTTCAATGGACGCATCAACTTCTCTCGGAGTTTAACAAGCTCCAAGATCAGGCTCACCCCTGCAGGTGAGTCCCCCAGGACAGCCGCAGACATCTGTCTTGCTGCAGGGTGTGGGGAGGGGTCCCTCTCTGTTGTAAACTGCGAGACCCTTTGCCTTTGGACATTTTAAAAAGCATCAAACTGCTAAATGGCAAGGCTGCAGGGCGAAAACTATTTTAAACTACAATTCGGTGATTTTTACTCTATTGATGGAGAGGGATAAGTGTGTACTACAGGGCAAGAGTTATAGCTGGGGGCAGGGAAATTATGATGCGTTGAGGCATGACTTAGGATGTGTGGATTGGAAAAGTAGATTCCAAGGCAAGAGCGTAATTGATATGTGGAACTTGTTCAAGGAGCAACTATTGAATGCCCTTGATAAGTATGTACCTATCAGGCAGGGAGGAAAGGGTCGTGTGAGGGAGCCGTGGTTTAATAAGGAGTTGGAATCCCTTGTTAAATGGAAGAGGGCGGCCTTTGTAAAGATTAGGCATGAAGGTTCAAGATGGGCGATTGAGAGTTATAAGGTCGCCTGGAAGGACCTGAAGAGAGAGCTAAGAGCAGCACGGAGGGGACATGAAAGGTCCTTAGTTGGTAGGATTAGGGAAAACCCTAAGGCTTTCTATAGGTATGTTAGGAATAAAAGAATGACTAGGGAAGGAATAGGTCCAATCAAGGATAGTAATGGGAAGTTGCGTGTGGAGGCTGAAGAGATTGGGGAGGCGCTGAATGAATACTTTTCGTCAGTATTCACTCAGGAACAGGACATTGTTGTCGATATGAATACTGAGGCACGAATAAGTAGAATAGATGGCTTTCAGATATGTAGAGAAGAGGTGTTGGAAATTCTGGCAAGGGTGAAAATAGATAAGTCCCCTGGGCCTGATGGCATTTATCCTAGGATTCTCTGGGAAGCAAGGGAGGAGATTGCAGAGCCATTGGCCTTGATTTTTGTGTCCTCTTTGTCGACAGGAGTAGTGCCAGAGGACTGGAGGCTAGCAAACGTGGTTCCCTTGTTCAAGAAGGGGAGTAGGGATAATCCTAGTAACTATAGACCAGTGAGTCTCACTTCTGTTCTGGGCAAAGTCTTAGAGAGAATTGTAAGGGATAGGATTTATGCACATCTGGATAAGAATGATGTGATCAAGGATAGTCAGCATGGTTTTGTGAAGGGCAGGTCGTGCCTCACAAACCTTATTGAATTCTTTGAGAAGGTGACTAAGGAGGTAGATGAGGGGAAAGCGGTAGATGTTGTATATATGGATTTTAGTAAGGCGTTTGATAAGGTCCCCCATGGTAGGCTACTGCAGAAAATACAGAGATATGGCATTGAGGGTGAGTTGGAGGTTTGGATTAGGAATTAGCTCTCTGGAAGAAGACAGAGGGTAGTAGTTGATGGCAAAGGTTCATCTTGGAGTGCCGTCACTAGCGGTGTTCCGCAAGGATCTGTTTTGGGACCATTGCTGTTTGTCATTTTTATAAATGACCTGGAGGAAGGGTTAGAAGGTTGGGTGAGCAAGTTTGCGGATGATACGAAAGTCGGAGGAGTTGTAGACAGTGAGGAAGGATATGGCAGGTTACAGCGGGATATAGAGAAGCTGCAGAGCTGGGCAGAAAGGTGGCAAATGGAGTTCAATGTAGCTAAGTGTGAAGTGATTCACTTTGGTAAGCGTAATAAAAAGATGGATTACTGGGCTAATGGTAGACTACTTGGTAGTGTGGAAGAGCAGAGGGATCTTGGTGTCCATGTACACAGATCTCTGAAAGTTGCCACCCAGGTAAATAGTGCAGTGAAGAAGGCATATGGCGTACTGGCTTTTATTGGTAGAGGAATTGAGTTCCGGAGTCCTGAGGTCATGCTGCAGTTGTATAAGCCTCTGGTGCGGCCGCATCTGGAATATTGTGTGCAGTTTTGGTCGCCATACTATAGGAAGGATGTGGAGGCACTGGAACGGGTGCAGAGGAAGTTTACCAGGATGTTGCCTGGTATGGTAGGAAGATCCTATGAGGAAAGGCTGAGGCACTTGAGGTTGTTTTCATTGGAGAAAAGAAGGTTTAGGGGTGATTTGATAGAGGTGTACAAGATGATTAGGGGGTTAGATAGGGTTGACAGTGAGAACCTTTTTCCACGTATGGAGTCAGCTATTACAAGAGGGCATAGCTTTAAATTAAGGGGGGGGGTAGATATAGGACTGATGTTAGGGGTAGGTTCTTCACTCAGCGAGTCGTAAGTTCATGGAATGCCCTGCCAGTAGCAGTAGTGGACTCTCCCTCTTTATGGGTATTTAAGCGGGCATTGGATAGGTATATGGAGGATAGTGGGTTAGTGTAGGTTAGGTGGGCTTTGATCGGCGCAACATCAAGGGCCGAATGGCCTGTACTGCGCTGTATTCTTCTATGTTCTATGTTCTAACAGGTGAGGTGAGAATGGGTACCCCACTTTGCCTGAGTCTTGGGCAGAGCTCTGTAGACTCAGACCTGCTGGGTCGCCGTAATCTTGGATCTCCCTGACACCCTGTTTAAAAGTGAATAAGGCAAAAGGCAGAAAATTACAAACTGATCAGCCTAACCTCGATCATGGGTAACTTCCTGGAATCCACTGTGAAGGATGAGATTTGTGAATAATTAAGTAGGGCGAAGTCAGTATGGTTTCATCAAGGGGAGGTCATGCTAATGAATCTGTTAGAACACTTTGAGGATGTAACAAGCAGGTTAGATCAAGGAGAGCTAATGGATACTATGTGTCTGGACTTCAAGAAGGACGTTAACAAGGTGCTTCACAGGAGGCTGCTGAGTAAAGGCCCATGGTATCAGAGATAAGGTACTAGTCTGTACAGAAGCTTGGCTGTCTGGCAGAAGATAGAGATTGGGAATAAAAGGGTCCTTCTCAGGATAGCAGTCAATGACAACTGGTGTTTCGCAAGGGAACCACAACTTTTTACTTTGTACGTTAACAATCTAGATGAAGGAACTGAGGGCAATCCAGCGAGGTTTTTAAATGATGCAAAGGCAGATAGAGGGACAGGTATCATTGAGATGGGAGGGAGGCTGCAGAAGGATTTAGACAGGGGAGGAGAGTGGGCAAAGACGTGGCAGATGGAGTACACTTGGGAAAGTGCGAGGTTATGCACTTTAGTAGGAAGAAGAGAGGCATGGACTATTTTATAGCTGGGGAGAAAATTCAGAAGTCTGAAGTGCAAAGTGTTGCGAGTTCCAGTCAGGATTATCTCAAGGTAAATGTGCAGGCTGTGTCAGTAGCTAGGAAGGTGCTGTATCTGCCACACAGTGTGTTTGAAATCTTACATTCAGCAAAAGAGCTGAGTCAACTCTTATAAACAATGATATTTGTTTATTGAATGCAATTAATATTAGAACAATAAAACGTATTATAATGTAATGAAAAACACTGCAATCTATCTTATGGGTTAACTTAAGCTTGAATGATCACATACCACCCCACCAGAAGTTGACCGGATTCCACGTGGTGAAGTCTTCGTTTTCTTCTGATGGTCTTGTAGGTGTCTTCTCTTTCAGTGGTTATTCTCGAGTGACCACTCTCTGAGGGGTTTTATGGTGATTCTTATCCTTCCAAGGCTTCACGCCTTTTTGGAGGGTGTGGAGGATCTGCCAATGAAATGATCAGGTTCATTTACCCTGATCAATCAGATCCAACCTGGGGTTGTCACATTGATGGCCCAAAGGGCGAATTTCCATTGTCCCATTCAGGTCCAACTTCAGGTTGGTATTACAGGGTCTGGAGCTGTCAGGTTTGTTTGCAAACCATCTCTGGGTAGCTGCAGTCTGTCTGGATTCTGCAGCATGTGGAAGAGTTTGGTCAAGGATGGGTTCTACTTCCCAGCATGCTTTAATCATTGTTCGTATTTGTAACTCCATGGTAAATTTATTATTGTCCATTGTAAGATTATTATTTCAGGTGGTCAATCTGGTCAGAAAGGCAAATACAGTGATGACATTTCTTTTGTGATGACCTGAATGGATGGATTTCTGCGGCTCTATAAGACTCTGGTCAGACCACATTTGGTGTATTATGTACAGTGTTGGGCCACATAACTCAGAAAGGATGTCGCTCCCCGGAGCGTGTTCAGAGGAGCTTCATAAGAATGGTCCTAGGAATAAAAAGCTTAACATATGAGCTCTCTGGGTCTATACTCGCTGGAGTGTATAAGGATGAAGGGGGCTCTAATAGAAGCATACAGAATACTGGTTGCCTGGTCAGAGTAGATGTTGGGAAGATGCTTCCACTGTTCGGAGAGAAAGCACTCAAGGATGTAGCCTGAGAGTCAAGAGAAAACCTTTAGAACGGAGATAAGGAGAAATGCCTTCAGTCTGAGAGTGGTGAGTCTATGGAAAGGATGGCAGTTTCCTTCCCTAAAGGACATCAGTGAACCAGGTATGTTTTTCTTGGCAATCGATTCATAACCACCATCAGTCTCTTAATTCCATATTTGAATTCAAGCTCCCCTACTTGCTGTGGCAGGATTTGGACCCAGGTCACCAGAACATTATCTGGGTTTATCACATAAGAATTCAATTATAACACCACGAGGCCACTAACTTGCCCAATCCTCCACAGTGTGACTAACGGGTGAAGTATGACATGCGCTGGGAGTTGTCTTCATGTTATCCTTGACTTCCTCATCAAGATATGGATGATTTTTTTCTATAATACAATTTCTCTTTGGTCTTTAGTATCTCCCTAATTGTTTGCCAAATTTCTTCAGCTGTCCTGCCTTTGACTGTTCTTTTCTTCCCCCAGACCACCACAGCCAAATCCCTCCTTCGGTCTGTAAAATTATCATTGCCTAACACTAAAACTCTCATGTATGACTCAGTCTTCATTCTTTCAATCTGAATGTGAGACTCCAGCATGTTGTGGTTATTCCTTCCAAGGCAAAGCTCATCCACCAATACTTCCTTGTTACATAATATCAACTCTAAATTAGATTAGATGCCCTACATTTTGGAAACAGGCCCTTCGGCCCAACAAGTCCCCACCAACCCTCCAAAAAGTAACCCACCCAGTCCCCTCTGAGTTACGTAACTGACTCTATGGGCAATTTAGCATGGCCAATTCACCTGACCTGCACATCTTCAGACTGTGGGAGGAAACCCACGCAGACAGGGGGAAAATGTACAAACTACACGCAGACAGTCCCCCGAGGCTGGAATCGAACCTGGGTGCCCGTTGCTGTGCTAACCACTGAGCCCCATTCTCCGGTTGTTTCCATGATGGCCTGCTCTCAGAAATAATCTCTCCTACATTCTCTGAATCTTTATTCAAGGATATCACTGTCAAGTTGATTAATTGAGCCAATTTGCATGTTCAAACCACCCATAGTTACTGTTGTGCCCTTGTTACAAACCCTCACTCTTTTCTACCTCACAAGTACTTTGGGGGGGAATAGTGGCTGAAAGGTACTCTTCCAAAGAGGTTTCTTCTCTTGCATTTATTTGCACTGAGACGAATTTCAAATTATTTTTGGCACAAAACACTTTGAAAATGTCTGAGTTTCCACTCGCACGAACAAATGTTTATTTTCTTTTCACTAAACACATTTCCCAGTAAATATCGAGGATTTAAAATGACTAAATGTGGTCATGAGATATCGTTAGCAAACAGGGTTGAGGAAAATCCCAAAGATTTATTTTCATATATAAGGAGCAAGAGGGTAACTGGAGAAATGTTTGGCCCACACAAGGACAAAGGAAGAAAGTTATGCACGGAGTCAGAGACAATGGGTGAGATTCTTAGCAGTACTTTGCATCTGTATTCACCAAGGAGAGGGACATGACGGATGTTGAGGTCAGGGATAGATCTCTGAGTACTCTGAGTCAAGTCGACATAAAGAGGGAGGAACTTTTGGATATTCTGAAAGGTATTAAGTTAGACAAGCCCCCAAGTCTGGATGGGATCAATCACAGGTTAATGAAGGATGTGAGTGTGGAAATAACTGGGGCTTTAACATATATCTTTGCAGGATGATTGAACATGGGTGAGGTCCCGGAGTACTGGAGAATTGCTAATATTGTCCCCTTGTTTAAGAAGGATAGCGAGAATAATCCAGGTAATTATAGACTGCCTCCACATCTTTCGTATAATAGGGTGACCAGAACTGGACGCAATATTCCAAGTGCGGTCTAACCAAAGTTTTATAGAGCTGCAACAAGATCTCACGGCTCTGAAATTCAATCGCCCTGTTAATGAAAGCCAAAACACCGTTTGCTTTCTTTACAACCCTGTCCACTTGGATAGTAATTTTAGGGGATCTAGTACCTGCACAGCAAGATCCCTCTGTTCCTCCACACTGCCAAGAATCCTATCCTTAATCCTGTACTCAGCTTTCAAATTCGAACTTCCAAAATGCATCACCTCGCATTTATCCAGGTTGAAGTCCATCTTCCACCTCTCAGCCCATCTCTGCATCCTGTCAATGTCCCGCTGCAGCCTATAACAGCCCTCTATACTTTTAACGACACCTGCAACCTTTGTGTCATCTGCAATCTTGCTGACCCATTCTTCAATCCCCTCACCCAAGTCTTAAGTAAAAATTACAAACAGTAGAGGCCCAAGGACAGAGCCCCGTGGAACACCCACTGACTTCCAGGCAGAATATTTTCCTTCTACCATCACTCGCTGTCTTCAGTTGGCCAGCTAGTTCTGTATCCAGACAGCTAAGTTCCCCATATCCCATTCCTCCTGACCTCCCGAATGAGCCTACTTTGGGGAACCTTATCAAATGCCTTGCTGAAGTCCATATACACCACATCCACAGCTCGACCCTCATCAGCGTTTCTAGTCAGATCCTAAAAGTATTGTAAGTCTAATTATAGCACATCGACTGCAGTGGTTCAATGTGGCAAACGACCATCAACTTCTCAAGGGCAATAAGGGATGGATAATAAATACTGGCCCAATCATATTCCATGAATAAATGAAACGAAAATATTGTCCAGACCTGCCCAATGTTAGACACTGTGCTTTGGGTTTTGTGAGCTCAGGCTGTTCGTGTCTCGGCAGTAACCTGTTTGTTGTAAACAGCTGAAGGGATGTGCTGTTTTAAACAATCTGTCAGTCTCTCAAAGGCATGGCCTACATACCGAGGATCACGCAGACACTGCCTTTCACATCCCACATTACGGAGCTCTGAGAGAGACAGAAGCAATTCAAAATGTACCCAGATCTGACTGTAACATGTTTAAACACGCAGTGATACTGTTGCCATGAAAATGAATATGAGTTAATATTAGCAGGGAGAAAGTGAGGACTGCTGATGCTGGAGATCAGAGTCAAAAAGTGTGGTTCTGAAAAATAGCACAGCCATTCATGTAGCCGCTGAGGAGCAGGAGAGTCGACAATGAGTTCACAACATTAATAAAAGGGAAAATAAATGTATATTTTCAAATTCCTTGTACTTAATCATAATTTGGTCTTGGGTGTGGTAATGAGAATCATCATTTCAATGCTCCTTACTGTGAGTTGGGCACTGTTTTCATCATATTGTTGTTATAAAAATGAACTGAATACATGGGTGGATTTTGTGCTTATTGGACAATCTAAACGTTGGTGTTATGAAAGGATGTTAGACCTTCAGTAAAGAGACTTTGCTGTTAACGGTTAGAACAACGCTGCAAACATTTGCACAGAGATTTCCAGCTCAAGTAACACACAAGAACGTTGGTCCAGGATGATGCCGGCCATCGATGGAGCTGTACAATTCTGTTTGGATACTGACATTGTGGGGCTAACATACACTGGATGTGATTTATGAGGGATTCAATGTAAGATGCCATGTGCTGCAGGAGTCCATCACCTTTATAACACCTTCATTCAGGATCAGGTCCAAGGTGCAGAATTACAGAGTTTAGGTGCCATACCAGAAACGATATACTTGCAAGACATGGTTGTTTACAGATCATTGATCCAAATGTTGAACCGCGCCATGTGCTAGTCTATTGACCAGTCTGCCCCACACACCACTCCCCGTTGTTCAGGTATGTCTCTAACCAGTCTATTGTGTGAGTAACTGCCCAGCTCCAGTTTGGAAGCTCTCTGGACAGATTTTGGAGATGGTCAGTGTTTTGGAGGGCATGGTGAGGGCCAGTAACACTGTGTCTGAATTCAGGCTTTTCCTCAAAGTCATTTCCAACAGCTTTGCTGCCTGCAAGATGGTGTGTTCACTGATCTGAACATGAATCGGTTGTTATACAACAGTCACTGAATTTTGTAATAGTCAAGTGTGCGCTCTGGTATTTCAATTATTGTTCACTTCAATTGTTTTCAATTGAAAAATATTGATGTTTGGGTTATTTTAAAATATGTAAGAAACAAAGTGATATTAACACTTCATTATAAAAAATTTAAAAGTGACCTGTTGTATATTTCCCACGAACTAATCAAAAAACAGTGAGACATTGCCTGTAAAGCAGGATTCTGTGAACAGGACTATGTCACTGGCAACTTCACCATCCTCTCTGGTAGGTTCTGTCCCACTGACAGGACATAGCCAGGCTGAGGGGGGAGTTCTTGGCATATAGTCAATACAGTGCTCAGCATTGGTGCTGGATCCTGTAGCTGCTAGACGGCTCTGCGACAGGTTATAAGGGAATCAGTAAAAGGGAAACATATCATTGACCACATCATCACTGATCTGCCTGCTGCAGATACACTTCTACATTTCATATACCGGTAAGAATGGTCACTGCACAGTCCTTTTGGGGAGCAAGGGCTACCTTTACATTTTGCAGACCCACCTCACCATGATATGGGTTTCTACTGGGACAGGCGTTAAACAGATTGAGCAACAAATGATGATGCATCTATGAGGTGCAGTGGGCCATCAGCAGCAGCAGAATACAACTCAGTCTGCAACCTCACACCCGACATACCTGCCACTGTACAGTAACCATCACCGCCAGATATACTTCCCACTGCACAGGAACCATCATTGCCCGACATACCTCCCACTGTACAGGAACCATCACGGCCCAACATACCTCCCACTGTACAGTAACTATCAAGAGCTCAGTGCTTAGCACTGCTACCTCACAGCACCAAATCCTAGGTTCAATTCCGACCTTAGTGACTGTGTGGAGTTTGCACATTCCCCCCGTGTCTGCATGGGTTTCCTACGGGTGCTCCGGTTTCCTCTCACAGCCAAAGATGTGCAGTTCAGGCGAATTGGCCATGGTGTTAGGTGCATTTATCATGGTAAATATAGGTCAGGGAAATGTGTTTGTGTGAGTAACTCTTCGAAGGGTTGGTGTAGACTGGTTGGGCTGAAGGGCCTGTTTCCACACTGTAGGGAATCTAATCTAACCTCCAAGGTTCAAGTCAGGAATATGATGGAATAATCACTTGTCTGAATGAGTGCAGCTCCAACAGAATTCTAGTCTGGACTTACTAGCAACAGGCAACACAGTTGTTGGGGAATATCCTGTCTCACAAACTTGATTGATTATTTTGAGCAAGTGACAAAATTGATTGATGAGGGGGTGGGGCTGGATGTTGGCCGACTGGACCTTAGCAAGGCCTTTGATATGGTTCCTTATGGCAGGCTCATACAGAAGGTGAAGTGAACTAGGATCAGCGGTCAGTTAGTAAGATGGATAGAAAACTGCTTGGTCATAGAAGACAGAGTAGTGGTGGAACAGTGTTGTTGTGACTGGAGATCTGTAAATAGATTGGCGGAGTTGCAGATTCTGAGGATGATTGCCAGAGAATACAGCAGGATATAGGTCAGCTGCAGACTTGGACAGAGAAAACGTTATCTGTACAGTTGCGACGTGATGTGTTTTAGAAGGTCTAATACAGGAGAGAAGTATAAAGTGGATGGGAAAACTACTGGCCGCATCAACATCCGAAGGGATGTAGGTTTACAGCTCCACAGTTCCCGGAAAGTAGCAACACGGGTGGATAGGGTGATCGAGAAGACTGATGGCAACCGTGCAGACAGGCATCCGAGCATGCAGTATGAAAATTAACAGATCATATTGCAGCTGTAGAGAAACTTAGTTCAGGCACATTTAGAAAATTGTGTACAGTACTGGTTGCCACAGCAGCAGAACGATGTGGAAGTGTTGGAGAGGGTATGGAAAGGTTTTACCAGAATGTTGTCTGGTTTGGAGGGTATTAGCCAGAAGGAGAAATTGAACACACATGGTTTGTTTGCACCTGGGCATCATTGGCTATGGGGCTACCTGATAGATATTTACAAAATTATCAGAGGCATAGACAGAAGGACAGTTAGAGGCTTTATCCCAGAGTAGAAATATCAATTACTCAAGACCGTAGGTTTTTGGTAAAAGGGAGAAAGTTCGGGAGATATGATCGGCAAGGTTTATTTTTGCTGTTCCAGACAGAATGTGCAAGTGCCTAGAATGCACTGATAGAGGAGAAGGAGCTAATATAGCAAGGTTAAAGAGGGACCTTGGCACAAATATGAGTAAGTAGGGAACAGAATGACATAGAGGGTGTCGGAGCAAAAACTTTCTTTTTAACTTTAGAACGGCATCATGTGTCAGTGTGGTCAGTGTGGTCTTGCTGGGATGAAAGGCCTGTTCCTGTGCAAGATTTGAGCAAAGGAGTGGCAAGATATTGACTGAATGATTACTAATGATCAACAGCCACATTCAGTGGATCTCTCCTCAACAACTTACAGCTTCTTACCCTCCCTCCCACAGTAGGGAAACGCAATATGGAGAATTGGACGTGAAAG
Organism: Chiloscyllium punctatum; assembly: GCF_047496795.1. Lineage (NCBI taxonomy): Eukaryota > Metazoa > Chordata > Chondrichthyes > Orectolobiformes > Hemiscylliidae > Chiloscyllium > Chiloscyllium punctatum. Next base: position 63,049,343 of record NC_092751.1, on the reverse strand, counting down.
TCAGAGCTGGTAACTGGTGACTCCATCTTGCCCCTCGCACCCGCAGCCTTCTGTCTTGGACACCAACGTCTCTGGGGACACTGCACAGACAGAAGCTGCATGTAATCCACATCCACCAAAGCTGGCACACGTCACATGCCAGCCTCACCATGCCATCCCAGCACATCTCCGACCCACTGACAGTATACATTTGTACTTCAATGCTGCATCTCAGGGTGCACTCACAACTCTCATTGCAATTCTGCTGCAAGGACACTGTGCTCAGAGGCACACACCCAGCTCATGGCCTGTCCCTCTGGGGTGCTTATTCAGTGTTTGTACACACTCGCTTTGAACTGACTTGAATGCTCACAGAATGATTGCCTTGCCTTACCATGCCCTCAGCAGTGTTTCCCCTCAGCCAAATCTACCAGTCTCAACCGCCTGCTGTATTGTCTTGGTGTTTAGCACAGACACAAAACGAGGAAGCCTGATATCATTGTCCACAGTCAGTCATGGTGCCCAGCACAGTGAGTCAGGGGGAGTCTCAGATCCCAGTCCGGGTCAGTCATGGTGCCCAGCACAGTGAGTCAGAGGGAGTCTCAGATCCCAGTCCAGGAGCTTGAACATGGTCAGTCACGGTGCCCAGCACAGTGAGTTAGGGGGAGTCTCAGATCCCAGTCCGGGAGCTTGGACATGGTCAGTCACGGTGCCCAGCACAGTGAGTCAGGGGGAGTCACAGATCCCAGTGCAGGAGCTTGGACACGGTCAGTCACGGTGCCCAGCACAGTGAGTCAGGGGGAGTCTCAGATCCCAGTGCAGGAGCTTGGACATGGTCAGTCACGGTGCCCAGCACAGTGAGTCAGGGGGAGTCTCAGATCCCAGTGCAGGAGCTTGGACACGGTCAGTCACGGTGCCCAGCACAGTGAGTCAGGGGGAGTCTCAGATCCCAGTCCGGGAGCTTGGACACGGTCAGTCACGGTGCCCAGCACAGTGAGTCTGGGGGAGTCTCAGATCCCAGTGCAGGAGCTTGGACACGGTCAGTCACGGTGCCCAGCACAGTGAGTCAGGGGAAGTCCCAGATCCCAGTCAGCGAGCTTGGACACGGTCAGTCATGGTGCCCAGCACAGTGAGTCAGGGGGAGTCTCCGATCCCAGTCAGCGAGCTTGGACACGGTCAGTCATGGTGCCCAGCACAGTGAGTCAGGGGGAGTCTCCGATCCCAGTCAGCGAGCTTGGACATGGTCAGTCAGCTTCTCATGGTTATTATGGTCAGGATCCTTCCCTGTGATAGAGTGAGGAGCTGAATGTTGGGGCGCCCCCTATCCCTCTTGGCTCTTTCTGCTGTTGTGTGGGTTGGTTCCTTCCGAAATGTGAGAATTACCAAACAGTACTAAGGGAGGTGGAATTATTTGTAACAGCTAGTACAGCTGGGGGAAAGGTAGTGAGGTGTCCCGAGTGAGTGAGTAGGCTCTTTCTCTTGGACGCTTCAACTAATGCTAATCAAAACCAATACTTCCACCTTCAGCCTTTCCCTTCCCTTCTATAATTTCAGAATCCCTGATACTCAGCAATATTTAACACACAGTCCTGCCATTCATTGCGCCAGCTCTCGGTGATCAGTCGATCAGATTTACACACACCAATCTGCATCTAGAACTCTCCAAACTCCGAGTATTCCTGACAATGCAGAGTACCTCAGATTAAGGCTTTCTTTCTTACTCCATCTTCCACTGATAAACTTGTTGTTGTAAATTAGTACCAACTGTATCTCCCATTATTTTGAGAATCCTGGTAGTCTCCTCTACTATTCCTTTTTGGATCCTGTACACCCGCCAAGTTATTTTCAATCCCTCCCAAACACCGCACAAGGAACTCAGTCCCAGCTCTGTCACGTTAGCCCATTCAGCTTGTACAGTTGTTGCCTTCCCCAGAACCAGTCCCAATGTCCCAGGAAACCGACGCCCTTCCTGCTGCACCATCGTTCGAATCACACTCTCATCTAATTAAAACTCCGAGTTCTGTTCTCACTTGGACACGGCATTCGCAGTAACCAAGGGATTGCTACATTTGAGGTCCCACTTGCTAAACATCCACCTAGCTCCCTAAATTCTGATTCCCAGACCGCTTCACCCTTCCTACCCAGTTCATTCCTACCACATGGACATGACCTTTGACTGCTCACTGTCCCTCAGACGAATGTCCTGCCGACACCGATATATTCTTAACCCCACTATCCTGGAATTACAGAAACACTGACACCTTCTTCACTTTCCTGTCTCCCCTGTGCCTATTGATCCTCCTTCCTTTTCCCTCCCCTCCTGCACAGTCAGGCTGCTTGTGGTGCCGCAGACATGGCTCCGACTGCCCTCCCCTGAACAGCCCACACCTTCATCAGCTTCCAAACCAGGAAACTGAATTGTGGGGGAGATATCAGGATATCCTCCCATTCCCTGAATGTTTCTCTTCGATTGTCTAGTCCCCTATTCCCTTTATTCTTCTTGGCTGTCATGTCTGCAGGGTGATCTGCTCTCTGTGTGAGCTATTCACCTAACTCTCAGCATCACAGATGTCCCATAGAGTATCTCGTTACTATCTGAGCTCCAAGACCCAGTGTTCATCTAGGACACGAGCAGGGGCTATGACTTCCCAACGTAACAGAACATATTTTCCATCTAACAAACATGTCTTGTCATGTCTTAAAATGCAACATGTCTAGAGTAACTTAATTAATTACTTAGAATTAAATTAACATCAGGGAGAAATAAACAATATGGTAAACACCCTTATATAACTGTGGCTTACTGAGGGTAATATATATATTGGCTCAGAATTTCACTTCTCCCTCTTATTTCTGAGTTCAACCCTTATTTCAGAAGTTGAAAAAATAAATTTGCTAACTTCTATCAATTTACTGACTGGCGCTAATAACGATGTGTTATCTGCCAATGAATTTACAGCCTTTTCTGTGAATGCTCTTGTACTTCTTCAAAACTCAGTGCAGGCAGGCCCCAAGGAGCAGAAGGTTATCTCTGTGACTCCCGCGTGTCTCTGCTCCCTTTTTGTGACTCTGCTCCCTCACAGGGTCACTTGTCTCTGTGACTCCCAGGCACGATTAGGCCTCGATCCTCAGTGCTGATTTATATCCTCCCACTTTGCTGCCTCTGTAACTACCAGTTATGTTAGCCTCATGCTCCTGCTCCAAGTTGCTCCGTCACATGGTCACTCCCTCTGTGCCTCAGTGCTGATTTCGAGACTCCTGGTCTGCTGCTTCTGCAACTCCAAGTCCTCGTCGGCCTCGATCTTTGCTACTGATTAATATTCTCTCGATCTGTGCTGCTCTCTCTCAGGTTCCATCCCTTTGTGACTCCCAGGTAATGATAGGCCTCAAGCCTCATATAAGATTTACAACATCACATTCCGCACTGCTGTCTGACTGAATCGTTGTTGTGCCTGGACGACAATGGAAAAGAGGAGGATTAGACAGAGGTGTTACAGTGACTGAGCGAGCTATCTGGGATGGAACAGGTTATCTGGTGAGCTAGGCAGTCCTGCAGTGTCGAAAGCAGGTTATTGGAAGATACAGTAAGAGTTGCAGACGCTGAAGAAGGCGAAGGAAATCGAGAGATAGTGGCTTGTTCATGACGGACCTTTGGAGAGGCAAAAGAGGTTTTTCTGTGCTGCCTACAGAGATGTGGAGACTTCAACAAATACAAATTGAGAGCCAGCAAGTGCTGTATGATAGTCGAGACTGTTGGATGTTGCAGTAACTGGGGGGAACATAAACTTTTGGAGCACTGGTGGTGTTCAAGGACCATCAGGACATGAGGTGGTGCAGAGAATGGGAGCGTTCCAAATATTGGGATTATAGGGGCTGGAAGTCCTGAGATGGATAAGGAGGATGAAAAGTGCCATTTTGGCACACGCAACCATTGTAATTACAGAGATTTAGGAAGGGAACCTGTGCTTTCATTGGTTAGTTATATGGAGGATTACAGAAGCTGAAGGGGTTACACATTTTAAAAGGGAGAGATTTTATGTGATCAGAAGTTTAAACAAGAATAAATGAATTTCAGTGATCTCTAGCACAGATGGGAATGGAGAAGGTGAGATTTTGTGAGGAACTGTCAGATTTATATGGCGGGGAGTATGTAGGATATGAAAGGGAGAGCTGCATTGTCTGTATGCAGTTGCAGACATGAGGACAAGCACCTGCTGGGTGGGACACAGATAACAACAGTTCCAACGGCTGGTGCAGTGGCTCAAGAAGGCAGCTCACTACCACTTTCTCAGGGACAACTCCATATCACCAATAAATGCTGGCTCAGCCAACAAAGCTCATGTTCATGAATGAATGAAGGAATAAAAGATCTATAAGTAGCATTGTGGTCACTCAGGGAGGCCCTTTCAACAGTACTTTACAAACCTGGAACCACTATTCCCTGGAAGGACAGGAGCTCCAGGTGCAGAGGAACACCAGAGGAACACTGCATCGTGGGCGGCACAGTGGCACAGTGGTGAGCACTGCTGCCTCACAGCGCCAGAGACCCGCGTTCAATTCCCGCCTCAGGCGACTGACTGTGTGGAGTTTGCACATTCTCCCCGTGTCTGCGTGGGTTTCCTCCGGGTGCTCCGGTTTCCTGCCACAGTCCAAAGATGTGCAGATTAGGTGAATTGGCCATGCTAAATTGCCCGTAGTGTTAGGTAAGGGGTAGATGTAGATGTAGGGGTATGGGTGGGTTGCGACTTGGCGGGGCGGTGCGGACTTGTTGGGCCGAAGGGCCTGTTTCCACACTGTAAGTAATCTAATCTAATCTAAGCACCAACATTTCCAAGGTGCCCTCCAAGACATGCTCCATCCTCCATCCACTATGTCTGTCCCTACGCCCAAAGGACTGCAATGGGTCAGGAAGGCAGCTCCCCACCACCTTCTCCAGGGAATTACAGATGGGAAGGTCATGGTGAAAATCTGCTGTTTACAGCCAGACAGAAAAATAAATCCAGCAGTGGGTGTGAAATGAATTTCCGTTTCAGAACAACATGCAGAACATGGATAGAGGATTTGTCTGATTGGCACAAGGCAGAGAGTGTGAAGAAAGGGCAATTTTTCACGATTGGAACTGTTGATGGGGGGAGTACCGCAGGGGTCAGTTTTGGGATGACACTCTGCTCATTATACATTAAGAGTCTGGACAAAGAATGTGAAGGGGAATGAGAAATGGGTTTCCAAGAAAGATCCCAGCGATGAATTTTGTGTCATATGAGGAGCAGGTGAAGTCTCTGGGTCTGCACTTGATAAAGTTTAGGCGGCGGCGGCGGCGTAGAACCTTGTTCAACCTTACAGAATACTGAGGGGACTGGATGGAGTGGACGGGGGCAAGATGTTTCCACGAGCAAGAGAGACTAGGGGACAAGGGCACAGCTTCAGAGTGAAGGGACGGCCCTTATGAATAGAGATGTGGAGGAATTTATTCAGCCAGCAGGTGATGGATCAGTGGAACTCACTACATCATGGGGCTGTGGATACTAAGTGATTCAGTGTATCTAACTCAGAGATAGCTAGGTTCTTGATGAATAAAGAGATCAAGTGTTACCCGGAGTAAGTGAGAGATTGGGGTTGAGAAACAATTCAGCCATAAGCAAATAGTGGAATAGACCCGATGGACCGAATGGCCTAATTCTGCTCCGATACATGATGGTCTGATGGACTGCCCTTTTCCCGTAGGTTTCCAAGTGTGCAGTTATCATTTCTGGCATATGGTTTACCATACATTCCAGCACTTTCCTGATTATTGCTGTCACCTCTTGGTTTCAGATCAACTACAGAAAGCTACATCACAGAGTGACTTGAGAATCATTGTGTATAAATCTCAGAAAGGTGGCATACAGGGCCAGCAGGACATAGAGAAGGCAAATGGAATGCTGGCATTGATTTCAAAGGGAATGGAGAATAAAAATATGAAAGGCTTGTAATAAATATAGAGGACTCCTGTCAGCCCGCACTGAGAATACTGTGAACAGATTTGGTCCACTATCTGGAGGGAAAATGTCCTTGCATTGGAGGCAGCCCAGAGAAGGTTCACCAGGTTGTTCTTCAAAATGGAGGGATATTGATGAGAAGAGGTGGAGAAGGTTGAACTTGCAGTCGTTAAAATGTAGAAAATGAGGCAAATTTATTGATACACCGAAGATTCTTGTGTTCTTACAGTTTCGGTACTGACGCATTGTTTCTCTGAGCAAGGATCTGTAACTGGAGATAAAAGTGAATACAGATACCAGAGAAGCTAACAGAGAAAAGCTGGGTTGTAGAGACTGAAGGATGTTAGCGTTCAGGTGGTTTGAGATCACTGCTGGTGGTTAGAAATCAGATAGGTTGTTGGGCTGAAAGATGTCAAGGAGATTTACAGGGTTATCAGTCCTGAAGGAGTTACAGCAATACGGAGGAATATAGGCACTAGAGATTACATAGATAGGGGTGGTCTTTGGAGCTTCAGGAAATACAGTGATTGGGAGGGTTGTCGGGACTGGAGATTACACAGATATTGGTGGTAGTTGGAGCTACAGAAGTTTTAGGAGAAAGGGAGGATTGTAGGCACTGGATATTAGACAGTTGGAGTGGTAGTTGGAGCTGCAGGAGTTTATAGAGCCCGGGAGGATTGTTGGTGCTGGAGGCTACACTGACAGGGACAAAAGTTGGAGTTGCAGGAGAGAGGGAGATAGAGAGGGTTGAAGGGTCTGGATCAGTTCACACAGCCAGGGAGAAGTGTAGGGATTGGAGGAGCCAGAGATACTGAGGGTTGTAGGTCTGAAGGAGCTCAGAGAACTAGTGAGGACTGTGAAGGCAGGTTTGCAGCATTCCTATCAGTTACACAGAGATGTGGAATGCTGTTCTGGAGGAGGTTACAGAAATCAACAGGATTGCAGATTATGGAAGATATTACAAAGACAGTGAGCTGTAGTATTTGAGGAGGTTACAAGGGCAGGTTGCATTGAGCAGTTGGAGGCTCCTACTGGTGTTAAACATGCTGCAAGGGATCAATATTCTTACATCGATCAGGGGGATTGGAAGCTCTGGAGATAAAGAATGAGAAATGCAGTAACTGAAGAATATCACAGAGATGGGGAGGAACATATGAGGGGCATTAATCACTCAGATGTGAAAGCAGAAGTTTTCGTTAGTAGGTTTACAAAAGATGTGAAAGGTGAGGGTGTTGTCCACAGTGAGGGGGATGGTCTCAGGCTGCAGTATAAAAGTTGAGGCTAGGACAGAGTTTCAACAGAGTAATATCAATTGATAACCAGGTAAGAGCACAGCAGGCAATGAGGGAAAACTGATGAATTAAGCTGCATTTATTTTGATGTAAAATGCCTGACAGGTCAGGCAGATGAACACACGGCATAGATGGGAACATGGGACTGGGAAATCACAGGAATTACAGAAACACAGCTGACGGACGGACAGGACTCACAGATCATTGTTCCAGACGACTGATTCAACAGGAAGGATAGAAGGGGAGACAAGAAAGTAAGGGGAGTGGATCAGTGAAAGCATCACTGCAGCAATGAGAGATGATATTCCTGGGGATCGCCCAGTGACGCTATGTTAGTGGAACTGAGAAATAAGAATGAATAATCAGTTTGATATGACGGTACTACAGGCCCGCAGTTGTCAGCGGGAAATTGAGCAGCAAATGTGTCGGAGATCTCAGATATCTGCAAGAATGATAGGGTTGTAATGGTCGGGGATTTTAACTTTCCAAACCTAGACTGGGACTGCCAGACTGTTCACAGCTTGGCTGGGAGGAATTTGTTCAGTCTGTTCAAGAAAACTCTCTCAATAAGTATGTAACGGGCCCGACTGGAGAAAGGGATAAAACCTGACCTCCCCTTGGGAAACAAGGTAGAGAAAGGGGCTGAAGTGTTTGTGGGGGAGCACGTTTGCAAAGTCACCAAAATTCTATTAGTTTGAAAATAACGATGGAAAAGGACAGGCCTGGTCCACAAGTTAAAGATCAAAACTGACCTTGCACCAGTCGAGAAGATATTAGGCAAGACAGTCCAAAAGTTGATTTGTGGAGGCTGTTTGCAAGTAAAGGAACGTCGGGCAAGTGGGATTCTTTCAAAAGAGAGATAAATTAAGATTTCAGGGCCAGCATATTCCTGTTAGCGTGAAGGACCACGCTGACACAAGTGTGAAAAATTGGATGACTAGGGATATTGAGGTTCTGGTCAAGACAAAAGGCGACACATGTCATATACAGCCAGCTGGATTAAGTCAATCCCTTGAAGAACATTGTGGGTGTAGTATTGCTCTAAAGATGGAAACCATGAGGGCGTAAAGGGGAACTGACAGAGCTTTAGCAGAGAGGATTCAGGAAAATCCAGAGAGATTCTACTATTTTATTAACAACAGAAGAATAACTCGGGACAGAATTTGACCACTTAAAGATTAATGAAACCACAGGAAATGGGTGTGGTCCGAAACAAACACTTCACGACAGAATTTTCTGTGGAAAACACACTGGAAAGCAGGGAAATAAACAGTGATGTTTTTAAAAGAGTCCACATTGGAGAACAGGAGATGCTGAAGGTTTTTAAAATACATTAAAATTAGACAACTCCCTGGGAACTAATCAAGTATATCCCAGGACATTGGGGAAAGTTAGGGACGAAACTTACAACGATTTTTCTATCACTGACAGGCACGGGTGGTGAGCTTGGAGCCTGGAGGTTGCCTAATGTTGTGCCAGTATTTACGAAAGGCTGCGACCGAAAGGTGGGGAGATAAACACCAATTCGCTTGATGTCAGTGGTGCCAATGTTGTTGGAAGCAATTCCACGGGACAGGACTTACATGCATCTGGAAAGGCAACGATTGATTAGGGATAGTCAGCAGAGCTTTGTGCATACCAATTCATGTCTCTCAAAATTGATAGAGTTTGTTGAAGAGGTGACAAAGGAAATGGATGAAGGCAGAGCAGTGGACGTTGTCTATCCTGACTTCAGCAAGGCCTTAGACAGGTTTTAGCATGGTGCACTGGTTAGTAAGGTTAGATCACATGGGATCAGGGCTAACGAGACAAACAGACACAAAATTGGCTTGACAGTAGGAGACAGAGGATGGTGGGAGAGGGTTGTTGTGCAGACTGGGGGGTTCTGACCAGCGGTGTGTCATAAGGATCGGTGCTGGGGTCACGCATGTGTATTATTGACAGAAACAAGAATATATGAATTCTTGTTATTAAGTTTGTGGATAGCAAAATAAGAGTTATAGTGGGCAGTGAATACAATTATCAAAGGTGATCTTAACCAATTGAGCCAGTGGGTTAAGAAATAAAAGATGGAGCTGAATTCAGGTATTTGACTTTTGATAAGATGAACAAGGGACGACTAATACAATTAATAGCAGAGCTCTGGACTGTGTTGTCGACCGGAGAGAGACCAAGGGCTGCATTTACATTGTTCCTTGGAAGTGACATCACAGGTGGACAGGAAGGGGAAAGCAGATTAGGCACACTAGCCCTCATGGATCAGAGCATTGAGTACATGAGTTGGTCCATCATGATACGGCTGTATCAGACATTGCTGGGTCTCCAGTTGGAGTACTGTATAGAATTCTGATCATCCTGATTTAGGAAGCATATTCTGAAACTGCAAATGGAGCGACGATTGATGAAGATGTTACTGATACTGCAGGGTTTGACAGAAACAGAGAGGCTGGATAAGCTGGAAAGCAACATGGGTGAAATTAGATAGATTTGGCAGATAAGGTTAAGGATAATCCGAAAAGATTCTACAGCATACAAGTACAAAAAAGCTACTGGAGAGACAGGAAGGCCCCTCAAAGATCAATGAGGCAATCTATGCCTGGAAACACAGGAGATGGCCACGACCTGAAATGAATATTTCATGTCAGAAAGTACAGTGGACAAAGATTCAGAAACAAAAGAAAGAAACAGTGATGTCTTGTAAAGCATCCCCATTACAGAAGAGGTGGTGATGGAGGTCTTAGAACACAAAGGTAGAGAAAGCCCTAGGTCCTGAACAAGTGTATCCCAGAACATTGAGGCAAAGTCGCAGTGGGGAACATTGCAGAGTTATTTGTATCACTATCCTTCATATTTCCATTGGGTGTAGCTGGCTGAGGGGTTACCGTATAAAGGTTTATAAAAACAGAATGTGTATACATAGGGTGAGTAGTGAAAGTCTCTACCCCAGGGTAGGGGAATCCATAACTAGAGGACAGAAATATGAGGTGGGAGAGGATATACTTAAAAACGACCAGAGGAGAACATTTCTACACAGAGAATGGTGCACATATTGAATGAGCTGCTGCTGAAGTGGTCGAGAAAAGTACAATTCCATCATGGAAAAGACATTTGGGCAGGTAAATGGAGAGGAGAAGGTTTGACGGGATCGGGAACAAACGCAGGCAAATGTGACTCGTTCAGGAACTGTGGTCAGCATGGACTAGTTGGATCGAAGGAACCGTTTCTGATCTGCATGACTCTTTCTCCAGTTATTGGAGGAGACGACTACTGAGATAAGCCATGTTGTACGCACTGAAGCAAGTTACAGCGATGGATAGGATAGTCTGGAATGCAGTACATTTCAAATCTGTGGAGGGACTATCAGGAAGGGAAGAGGTTACAGGAACAGGAACTGTTATAGGAGTTAAAAATTATTGAAGACACTGGTCCACGAGACATCGTAAATGTACAGTGTTGGAGAGAGAACATCGAACAGAAAGATCCCAGGCAGCATTCCCACACACTCATGGGAAGCCTGCTTTCCCCTCTGTGATCCTGATGTTCACTATGACATCACAAGCCTGGATAGATATCTGTGACACTCCCGATGCTGTCTCAGTTCAACAAAACTTACACTAGGGGTATTGATTGTCCTGGGGTGTATCTGTACTGTGCTCCCCCTCCAGCACTGTATCTAAGTCATGTCTTGTTAGCCAATGGTTGGAGCCCTCTCATTGCTCTCTGCTCTGTTCACTGTGAGTGATGTTACCTCACTGCAGGATTTATTGAAGGTTCTAGATCTCCATGCCCTTTGTCTCTCTGGCTGACCAACCATCTTCAATGTGGTGATGGACGAAATACCCAGTAGTTGGGAAGTCTACTTTTCCTGAATACCTGCAGGAGATAGAGAAATAGACAGGATGGGAAATTAGACTGATGCAGTGAGGATTACACATAGAGAATGACAGTGAGTCCCACAGAGATCTGGAAAATCCCAGTCTCCATTCCTGGCCTGTGCTGTTGTGTCTCCCTGGAGTGGAGAATACTGTTGGTTCAGGATCTGGAGTAGATCTGTAAGAGTGAGAGACACTGACAGAGGCAGAAATTGGACCCCCACAATGAGGAATACTACATGGAGAGAAATTGAGTATTATCACCACAGTGCAGGAAGGTATCAGGATCAAACACTCATGAAGGAAAAGCAGGTTTAGCTCCATGATGCACTGGTATCAGTGTTCAGGGATGAATAGCCTGTGAGCAGGCGAGGTGAAGGCCTAGTGGTGTTATTGCTAGAGCATGTATCCAAAACCTCAGCTAATGTTCAGGGGAAGAAGGTTTGAACCCCACCATCTGAAATGGTGGGATCTGAAATAAATTATTTTAAAAATAGCAATTGACAATCTAAAAATACCATAACTGATGTACAATAGATCCAAATAATTCGCCTTTCAAGAGGACATCTGTCCATCCTCACATGGTCTGCATGACATCCCCACAGCAAACGTTCGCCTCTGAAATGGCCGAGCAAGTTACTCAGCTGAACGGCAGCTAGGGCTGGGCAAGAAAGGCTGGTGAGCCAGATACATCCATATCCCATACTTGACTTCTTAAAAAAATCCATTCCAATGGTCCCACTGAAACTGTGCTGGGGCTAGTGTCCTGGCCAATCATATCAGTAGGTTTATGGACAGGACTTTAAACTGACAGAGAGGATGCAGGGACAGGTGAAAGGAGCTTTCCAATACCAAAGAGAAAAGGTGAAGCATAGGAACAGCATGGGGATGTGGCTGAAGACAAGCAGAACAGGAATAGGATGGGACAGCGTTTAACTAAAACTATACATCAGTGAATCGATTTGTGACAGGAAATTGTGGGAAAGAATAAATTACGCATTTTTTGGAATGGACAAAGTCTCTTCAATAGGGTGGATGGAAATGTGACACAGAGTTGCAAGAGATTTAAACACCACAGATTCGTGGTGACAGGATGAACAAAAGGTGAACAGGAATATTCAATAGTTCACAAACTTGCAGAAACTCGGGCAAAATGGGTAATGCTAACAACACTGGATACCAAAGGAAGCATTTGGCCGCAGATTATGAAGTAGAGTCAGTCTGAATGTAAATTATGTCTACTTCTTGCCAAGGACACAAGCAGCAGAACAGTTTTAGCCACCGAACAGCATTTCATTGCTCATCACTGCATTACACAGGAACTCATTGGAATTTTTTAACAAAGGCATTGTGATAATTTCGGAAAACTTCAATATTTGTATAATCTGGGACAAACAGACGGTCAACATTGATATTGGAAGAGGAGTTCGGTTAATTTTTTTTCACTGTTTCTTTGAAGAACACATTGTGCAACTGGCTAGGGACATAACTATCGCAGAGAGACCGGGTAATGAAATTAGTGAATGAGTAATGTCACCTGCAGAGATCCTCTGGGAAATTGTGATAAAGTGCAGTTTAAAGAAATGTAAAGTTTTAAAGTGAATCACAGAAAGGACAAGCTACAACTAGAAACAAAAATAGCCAATTACATGTTTGTGAGAGGAAAACTGACCAAGGTAGACAGGCTAAACAGACTGAAACTTGTGTCTGTAAGTGGACAGCAGAATATATTTGAAGGAACAGTGTAAAATACTCAACAGAAGGACATTCCACTTAAACAGTAAAAACCTCAGCAAGAAATCCCGACTGGTCCCGCACTCAGGAGATAAGGGATCATACTAGATTTGGAGGCTGAGAAGATCACCATAAAGTACTTCAGATCCTGAAGTGAGAGTGTGTTTTAGGAGTAAATGTTTAATGGTTTGCAAAGGGTCTGCTAGCAGGAGGAGGGCTGTGGGAAGGGGAGCCATGGTCAGGGTTTAGTGACACGATAGGAACAGGGAGAGTTGAAGGTGCTGGAGCTGGTGAGAGTGTTACAGGTAGTGGTCAGGGTCTGAACGGTGTTACAAAGCCAGTACGGATCATTGCAGCTGGAGGGGTTTGCAGAAGTAGGGAGGGACATATGCATTTTTATTTATTCATTCATGGGATGTGGGTGTCACTGCCTGGACAAACATTCTTTGACCCCACTGCTAATTACCCAGAGGGTAGCTCAGAGTCAGCCATATTGCTGTGGGTCTGGAGTCCAATGTTGGCCAGACCAGGTTAGAATATTTAATGTCCTTCCTTAAAGGAAGTAAGTGTACTAGATGAGTTCTTCCAACTGATCAACAATGTTTTTATGGTGACCTTATCAATGCCTTTTACAGATAAAACATGACATCCCAACTCTTACTCTTAATGCTCTCCCCAATGAAGGTAACCATCCCAAACGCCTGCTTCACCAGCCTGTCTATCTGTTACGCCACACTCAAATAACAGTGTACCAGCGCCCCTGGGTCACTGACTGACAACACTACCCAGGGCCTGAACATTAACTGTACAAGTCCCACCCTGGTTTATTTCACCAAAATGGAACACTTCACACTTATCTAATTAAACTCCATCTGCTATTCTTCAGCTCACTATCCCAACAGTACTGTTAATCTTGTTGTATCATTTAATCTTCTCCACTAACCAATTTACTACCAATGTCAGTGTCACCCAAGAAGCTTACTTACCAGGAAACCAATATTCCCATCCAAACCATTTAGCCAAATGACAAACAACAGGGGTCACACTACACCGCTGTTCACATGCCTCCAGTCAGAAAAACATGTCTCCCTCAACCCTCTGTCTCCTACCATCAGGCCAATTTTGTATCCAGTTCACGAGCTCCTCCAGAATGCCATATCCTTTTTACACTGATCTGAGCTTATTACCCACTTTACCACACAGAACATAGTACACAGAACAGTTCAGCCCAAGGCCCTTCGGCCATGATAAGGTTCCCCATGGTAGGCTTATGCGGAAAGTCAGGAGGCATGGGATAGAGGGAAATGTGGCCAATTGGATAGAAAACTGGCTAACCGGTCGAAGTCAGAGAGTGGTGGTAGATGGTAAATATTCAGCATGGAGTCCAGTTACAAGTGGAGTTCCGCAGGGATCAGTTCTGGGTCCTCTGCTGTTTGTAATTTTTATTAATGACTTAGATGAGGGAGTCGAAGGGTGGGTCAGTAAATTTGCAGATGATACAAAGATAGGTGGAGTTGTGGACAGTGAGGAGGGCTGTTGTCGGCTGCAGAGGGACTTAGATATGATGCAGAGCTGGGCTGAGGAGTGGCAGATGGAGTTCAACCCTGCCAAGTGTGAGGTTGTCCATTTTGGAAGGACAAATAAGAACGCGGAATACAGGGTTAATGGTAGGGTTCTTGGTCAGGTGGAGGGACAGAGGGATCTTGGGGTCTATGTACATAGATCTTTGAAGGTTGCCACTCAGGTGGATAGAGTTTGTAAGAATGCCTATGGAGTATTATCGTTCATTAGCAGAGGGATTGAATTCAAGAGTCGTGAGGTGATGTTGCAGCTGTACAAGACTTTGGTTAGGCCACATTTGGAATACGGTGTGCAGTTCTGGTCGCCTCACTTTAGGAAAGATGTGGAAGCTTTGGAGAGGGTGCAGAGAAGATTTACCAGGATGTTGCCTGGAATGGAGAGTAGGTCGTACGAGGATAGGTTGAGAGTTCTCGGCCTTTTCTCGTTGGAATGGCGAAGGATGAGGGGTGACTTGATAGAGGTTTATAAGATGATCAGAGGAATAGATAGAGTAGACAGTGAGAAACTTTTTCCCCGGGTACAACAGAGTGTTACAAGGGGACATAAATTTAAGGTGAAGGGTGGAAGGTATAGGGGAGATGTCAGGGGTGGGTTCTTTACCCAGAGAGTGGTGGGGGCATGGAATGCGCTGCCCGTGGGAGTGGTAGAGTCAGATTCATTGGCGACCTTTAAGCGGCATTTGGATAGGTACATTGATGGGTGCTTAATCTAGGATAGAAGTTCGGCACAACATCGTGGGCCGAAGGGCCTGTTCTGTGCTGTATTGTTCTATGTTCTATGTTCTATGTTCTATGATGCTATGCCAACTTTTTATCCGACTGTAAGATCAAACTAACCTGCATACCCTTAATTTTACTATTATCCATGTGTCTATCCAAGAGTCTATTAAATGTCCCGAATGTATCTAATCTTAATACCACAATTGGCAGTCCATCCAACTACCTACCATTCTCTATCCTCTTATCCATCCTCCAATCACCTTAAAATTATCCCGCCTTATTACAGCCATTTATGCCATAGGAGAAAACGTCTCTGACTATTCACTCTCTCTGTGCGTCTCATCACCTTGTTCACCTCTACCAAGTCACCCCACCCCTTTCTTCACTCCAATCAGAAAAAAATTAGCTCCCTCAACCTTTCTTCATAAGAAATGCCCTCCATTCCAGGCAGCATCCTGGTAAATCTCCTGTGTACGCTCTCTAAAACTTGCACATCCTTCCTGTCAAAATGGGACCAAAATTGAACACAATATTCCAAGTGTGGTCTCACCAGGATGCTATAAAGATGCAGTAAAACCTCACGGCTCTTAAGATCAATCCCCTTGCTAAGGAAAGCCAACACAACATATGCCTTTTTAACAACCCTACCAACGTGCGTGGCAACTTTGAGGGATCTATGGACATGGACCCCATGATCTCTCTGTTCCTCCACACAGCCAAGTATTTTGCCTTTCATCCTGTATTCTGTATTCAAGTTCAACCTTCCAGAATGAATCACTTCACACTTTTCCAGAGTGGACTCCATCTGCCACTTCCAGCCCAGCTCTGCGTCCTGTCAATGTCCCATTGCAACCGTCAACAGCCCTCCACATTCCCCACCACTCTACCAACCTTCATGTTATTGGCAAACGTAATAACCCATTCTCCAACATCCACATCCAAGTCATTTACAAAAATCACAAAGAGCAGAGTCCCAGAGCCGATTGTTACAGAACCCCACTGGTCACTGAGCTCCAGGCTCAATACTGTCCATCTGCTGCCATCCTCTGTCTTCTCTAGGCCATCCAGTCCTGTATCCAGACAGATAGATTTCCCTGTATCCCAATCATCCTTCTTTTCTGAATGAGCCATTAAGTATTCTGTCATATCCTCAAATATTTCAATAAGGTTTGTGAGGCATGACCCACCCCTCAAAAACCCATGCTGACCATCTCTAATTCAACTGCGGTTTTCCAAGTAGTCATAAATCCTGTCTTTCGAGTCCTCATCAATAATCTGCACACCACAGACATTAGAACAAATCTGTAATTCCCAGGATTCTGCCTCCGTAATATGGTCCAGACTCTACAAATCTTCTCTCCTCTGCCATGTTCCCCAGAAGGGCACTGGAGGGTGGTGGGGGTTACAGAGATAGGGAGGTGTATCAGGACACGAGGATATTAGGAGGGTTGCAATGCCAAAAGGAGGATTCAGTGATTGTGAGGTTTAATCGTGATGAAGGCATTTGAGGAGGGAGGTAGGATTGTAGGGAAATGAGAGGTTTCATAGTTTCGGTGTTTTGCTAGGGCTGCAAGAGGTTACTGAGTTGGGGAGGGTGTAAGCACTGGAGGTTGTTACATAAACATGTGATTTTGGTTGCAGTGGCAGGAAGAGGATGCAGGAAGCTGGAGAGTATTGGGTCTGAACGAGGTTAAACAAATGGGAAGAGTTGTCAGGAGTGGAACTGTTTACAGAGACAGCAATGATCTGATCTGGAGCAGAGGACCCAGACTGGGAGGGATGTGGGGACTGGAGGTGGTTTCACAGGGAAGGAGGACCAGAGAGCCACAGGAGGTGACAGGAATGTGGAGCGCTGTAGGGCTGACAGGTTCATGGAGTTGGGAATGTTGGGAGGGAAAGAGAAGTTTACAGGGATAAGGATGTTTGTAGAACAGGGCTGGATTACACAGACAGGGACTGTTTTAGGGAGCTGAGCCGATTACAGCGATAAAGAGGTTTGTATCATCTGGCGGAACAAACAGAGATATGGAGGGTCATCGTGACTGAAGATGTTTATAGATATAGGAAGGCTTGGGCTCTGGGGGCTTGGGCTCTGGGGGTTATTTAGACATGGAGGCTGTGGAGTCTGGATTTTTTTTGAGAGATTGAGGTAGCAAGTTTGGTTGGAGACAGTTTCACAGATAAAGGAGCATAGCACAAACAGAAGGAAGTTCCTACGGTAGGGAGTGTTCGAGTGGAGAGTGATGTTGACACAGATGGAGGGGAAGAGCTGGAGAAGGTTATACAGATGGGTAGGTGGATGAAGATACAAGAGGAGCTTAAATTGACAGTGTGAGTGATAGTGACGGGACGATGTGACATAGTTAATGAGTCTTGTTGGAACAGAACCGAGAGAGCCACAGGCATTGGAGTGGGATCGACAGATGAGGAGTGTTGCAGGGACTTGAGAGGATAACACAGATAGGGATGGTGGTAGGGTCTCCACAGACTGATGGCATTTTAGGGACTGGAAGAGGTTATGTAGACGGGAGGACTGTAAGAGCTGCAGGACCTTACGGAGAGTTGAAGAGATGGAGCAGTTCACAGAGGAAGTGTTCTCCAACAGGAGTAGGTCACAGATAGTGTGGGTTGTGTGGCCTGAGAATGTTAAAGTGAGGGAGAGTTTTCAGGTCCAGACGATATTACACTGACAGGAAAATTTGAAGAGACTGAAGCAAAAATGCATGGAGAAGGTTACACAGATAGGGAGGTGAGTAGGGACTGAAGGCGAATACACAAACTTGGAGGGTTTTATTATTAGACGGAGCTGAGAGGGATAGGGACTGGTGTAGGGATTTACACAGATAGGGAAGGTTGTGTTTTTGGAGAAGGTTACACAGATACAGACAGTGTTAGGGAGTGTTTAATGGGCTACAGAAGAGCTCAGAGAGAATGAATTCTGGTGAGTGGAGCAGATTACAGACACAGAGATAGCTGTCGGTTTGAACAGAGCTTCTCCAGAACCTCAGTGCTGTAAGGCTGGAGGGAGGTTACAATAATAAGTGTTACCTACACTTCAGGACTTTTTTGATATAGAGAAAGTCTCAGCACGGGATTGTCAAAAGGAAGTATAGATAGTCCAGATGAGTTTACAGAGATATAAATGTTTTTGCGGGTTTCAGGATGGAACAGTGATTGGGAGTGATGTAACGAATGTCAACAGTTATAGAGAGGATTCTAAAAGCAGGAAGAGGTGACAGTCATAGCGATCGTGGTAAGAACTGGAGAAGCTTACATAGGCAAGGAATGTTTTAGAGTCTGTTGGAGATTACACATATAAGGAGAGTATTGAGGATGAGGGAAGGTTCAAGAGACAGGGATAGTTGACAGGACTGGGCAGTAACCTGAATAGAATATCTAAAGTGTGGAGAAAGGCCATTCGGCCCAACAAGTCCACACCAACCCCTCTAAAGAGCATCCTAACCACACCCATCCCTCTCCCTGTCCAATAAACCCTGCATTCCTCATGGTGAACTCACCTAAACCACAGTTGCCTGAATACTACAGTCAATTTATGAAGGCCAATCACGTATCGTTCAAATGTTGGACTATGGCAGGAAACCAGAGCACCCGGAAGAAACCCACACCGTTGGGGGGAGAACATGCAATGTCCATACAGACAGTTGGCCAAGGCTGGAATTGATGCCAGATTCCAGTCACAATGAGGCTGATTATACAGAGCACTGCAGAGATTGGACTAGGTCACAAAGTTCACAAGGGTTTATTGGAACAGGAGGAAAATATAATCAGGAACAGGAGAAGCTTACATAGATGGTGTCCATGAGAGAGACTGGAGGAGGTTAACGCAATAGGGAGGGTTGTGCATTCTCTCGACAATTAGAGGTAGGGACGGTTGGGGAGACTGGATGAAGTTAGTCATACTCAGAGTTGTACACAATCTGAGTAATGGCAGATGGAGTTTACATCTGATCACTGTGAGGTAATGCACTGTGGGAAGTCTCGTAAGTGAAGGATATACATCATGAAAGGTAGGTCCTCCTAGAGAACTGAGTAACACCGGGAAATTGGTGGGCAAGTCCCTGGATGTCTGAAGGTGTCAGCACAGGTTGACAGGGTGGGGAAGGCACCTGAACTGGGAGCAGGAGGGGGACCCACATCCTGATGGAGTGAATTGTTAGAGCTGCTTGAGAGGATATAATCTTATCTGGCAGGGTGTTGCACCTTAAACAGTCATAAGGCCAGAAAGAAGATTGAGGTTGGTGCACAAGTTAAAGACAGCAATTTCAGCAGACAAGGCAGGCAAGAACATGGCAGGAAATGGGGGAGGGGTAACTGATGATTAAACTGCATTTATTTCAATGCAAGGGGCCTGACAGCTTAGGAAGATGAACTCAGGGCATGGATTGGAACATGGGACTGGGATATTATAGTTATTACAGAAACAAAGCTGAGGGAGGGACAGGACTGGCAGTTCATTGTTTCAAATTGGAGATGCTACAGGACGCATCGAAGGGGAGGCAAGAGAGGACGCGTGGTGGTGGGTTTTCATTGCTTGAATCATTACATCTATGCCTCGAGAGGATATTCCTGTGGGATCACTCAGTGACACGATGTTAGTGGAACTGAGAAATAAGAATGCGTCATCACTCTGACACGATTGTCCTACTGACCCCGAATAATCAGTGGCAGATTGAGGAACAAACATCAGGAGATCTCAGATATCAATCATAATAATAGGGCTGTTTATGGATGGGGTTTTTAAACTTTCCAAACCTAGACTGGGACAGCCAGTGTTCAGTGTTTGCAAGGGAGGAATTTGGTAATTGTGTTCCAGAAAACTCCCAATCAATATGTAAATTCCTGAAAAGAGAAAGGGGCAAAACCTGACCTCCCCTTGGGAAACAAGGTCGGGAAAGGGACTGAGGTGTGAGTGGGAAAGCATTTTGCCAAAGTGAGTCAAGTGTATTACTTTGAAAATAGCGTTGGAAAAGGACAGAGCTCGTCAACAGGTTCAAATTATAAAATGGGGCCAGACTAATCTTGATAATATTAGCCAGGAACTCTCAAAAGGTGATTGGCTAGTGTATTTGCAGGGAAAGGGAAGTCTGGCAAGTGAGAATATTTTAAAAGTGAGATAAATTGAGTGATCACCACCAGCGTGTTTCCGTTTGTGTGCAGACCAATGCTGACAGCATTAGGAAACATTGGCTGTCTATTGAGGGTCTGGTCAAGGAAAAGGGGGCACATGTCAGGTAGAGCCAGCTGGATCAAGGGAATCCCTGAGGATCACAGGGACTTTAGGAATACACTTTGGTTAGAAATCAGGAACGCAGAAAGGGTACATGAAATAGCCTCAGCAGAGAATGATAAGGAGAATCCAAAAGTGATTGTATAAATAGGTTAAGAGTAAAAGAGTAACTCGAGACAAAATAGTGTCCCTTAAAAATTAATCAGACCATTGGTGTGTGGAACCGCAGGATATGGCATGCCTGACTATTGCTCAGTCCATTGAGTGGAGGATTTGGGACGTCATGTTGAGATTGTGCAGACATTTATGAGGCCTCTTCTGCACTACTCTGTCCAGTTCTGGTCGCCCAGTTATAGGGAGGATATTATTAAGCTGCAGGGGGTTCAGCAGAGATTGTTGGATATGAAAGGTTTGAGTTCTGAAAAATGGCTGGATAGGCTGAGTCATTTTTCACTGGAACCTAGAGTTTGAGATGTGATGTTCTAAAAGTTTATTTTTAAAAATGAGATATAGATCGATTTAATGGTAGTTGCCTTTTCCGTAGGATGGGGGAGTCTCAAGAGAGGGATGACATTTTTAAGGATAGAGGGAAGAGATGTTCAAAAAAAAAGACATGGGGGCAAATTGTTACACAGAGAGTGTTTTGATTGTGGAATGAACTTCCTGAGGAAGGTTGGACGTGGTTTCAATTACAACGTTTAAAAGACAGAGATACTAAACGAATATTTTGCATCGGTTTATACTGTGAAAAAGGATATGGAAGATATAGAATGTAGGGAAATGTATGGTGACATCTTGCAAAATGTCCATATTAGAGAGGAGCAAGTGCTGGATATCTTGAAATGCATAAAGATGGATAAATTCCCAGGATCTGATCAGGTGTACCCTCGAACTCTGTGGGAAGCTAGAGAAGTGATTACTGGGCATTTTGTTGAGATATTTGTATCATCGATAGTCACAGGTGAGATGCCGGAAGACTGGAGGTCGGCTAACGTGGTGCCACTGTTTAAGTAGAGTGGTAAGGTCAAGCCAGAGAATTATAGAGCAGTGAGCCTGACGTCGGTTGTGGGCAAGTTGTTGGAGGGAATCCTGAGGGACAGGATCCACATGTATTTGGAAAAGCAAGGACGGAGTAGAGATAGAGATTTGAGCGTGGGTGATCATGTCTCACAAACTCGATTGAGTTTTTTGAAGAAGTATCAAAGAGAATTGAAGAGGGATGAGCGGTAGATGTGATCTATATGGACTTCAGTAAGGCATTCGGCAAGATTCCCCATGGGAGACTGATTAGCAAGATTCGATCTCACGGAATACAGGGAGGATTGGTATTTGGATACAGAACTGGCTCAAAGGAAGAAGGTGGTGGTGGAGGTTTGCTTATCAGACTGGAGGTCTGTGACCAGTGGAGTGCCACAAGGATTGGGCCTAAGAATGGTGAATAGCCAAGGGTAAGGGAGCCCAAAACTCGAGTGTACAAACGGGACGTGAGAGAGCAAAGATTTAAAGAGGGAGCTGAGGGGCAACATTATCCACAGAGGATGGTGCACAGAACGAACGGACTGCCAGGGGAACATGGGAGAAACAAGAACAATGACAACATGGAAAACACATTTGGGCAGGTATATGGAGGGGAGAAGGTTTGAAGAGCTAAGGGCCAAACGCAGGCAAATGAGACTCATTCATTATAGAAACATGGAGAGCATTGATGAGTTGCACCACAGGTTCTGTTTCCGTGCTGTATCACTCTGTATCCAGTTAAAGGAGATTACAGTACCGAAATAAAGCATGTTGTAGACACTGAAACAATTTATAGCGATAAGGATGGTAGTCTGGAATGCAGTACATTTCAAATATGTGGAGGACTATCGGGCAGGGAGGCAGTAACAGTGACAGGAACTATTATAGGAGTTAAAAATGACTGAAGACACCGGTGCACAAGCCATGCCATAGGCACACAGTTGCAGAGTAGTGAGTCTTAGCACAGTGATGGAGGGAGAACACAGAACAGAAAGATCCCAGGCAGCATTCCCAACCTCTCGTCGGAGGCCTACTTTCCCCTCTGTTGTTCTGATGCTCACTAAGACAGCGCAGGACTGGATTGAAAACTATGAACTCCCCATGCTGTCTCAGTGCAACATAAATTAAAGTAGACGTGGTGATTGAGTCTGGAGTATGTCTGTACTGTACTGTGCTCCCCCTCCAGCACTGTATCTATGCCATGTCCTGTTAGCCGATATATGGGGCCCTCTCATTGCTCCCTGCTCTGTGCACTCTGATTGATCTTACCTCACTGCAGGATTTATTGAAGACTCCACATCTCCCTGCCCTTTGTCTCTCTGGCTGACCAATCGTCTTCAACGAGGTGTTGGACGAGACCCCCAGCAATTGTGAGGTCTATTGAGTCAGGAACTTCCTAAATACCGAAAGGAGACAGAGAAATAGACAGAATAGAAAATTAGACTGATGCAGTGAGGGTTACACATGGAGAATGGAAATGAGCCCCACAGATATCTGGAAAATCCAACTCCATCCCTGGGTTGTGCTGTTGCATTTCTCTGGAGTGGAGAATTCTGTTGGCTCAGGATCTGGAGTACCTGAAAGAGCGGGAGAAGCTGACAGAGGCAGCGATCAGACCCACACAGTGAGGGATACTACACGGAAACAGACTGAGTGATATCACCAGAGTGCTGCAATACTTCAGGATCACACAGTCATGTTGGCAGAATGGGTTTAGCTTCATGTATCAGTGCTCAGGGATAAGCAACCAGTGAGCAGGCGAAGTGATGGCCGAGTGGTATTATTGCTCGAGTATGTATCCAAAACCTCGGCTAATGTTCCGGCGAAGAGGGTTTGAATCCCACCATCAAAAATGGTGGAGTTTGAAATGAAGAATTTTAAAAATAGTAATTAACAATCGATAAATAAATATGAAACCATTGCTGATGTACAAAAATACCAAATACTTCTCCTTTCGAGAAGGACATCTGCTCATCATCACATGGTCTACATGACATGCCCACAGCAAAGTGTTTGCCTCTAAATTACCCTCTCAAATGGCCGAGCAAGTTACTTAGCTTGAAGGAAGCTAGGGCTGGGCAAGAAAGACTGGTTAGCCAGAGACATCCACATCCCATAACCGATTTAATAAATAATCCATTAGGATGGTCCCACTGGAACTGTACTGGAACCAGTGTCCAGGCCAATCATGTCGGTAGGTTTGTGTGACAGGGTTTTAAACTGACACAGAGGATGCTGGGAGAGGGTTCAGGTGAAACGAGCTTTCCAAATGCAAAAAGAAAAGGTGAAGTATGGGAGCAGCGTGGAAATGTGACTGAAGACAAGCAGAAAGGAACAGGATGGGACAGAGTTTAACTACATCAGGGAATAGGTCTGTGACAGGAAAATATAGGAAAGAGTAAATTATGTTTTTTTCGAATGGGATAATGTCTCTTCAACAAGGTAGATGGATTTGTGACACAGAGATAAAAGAGATTTAGACACCAGAGAGACGTGGTTACAGGGCGAACAAAAGGTGGACATAAATATTCAATGGTTTACCACCTTGTGCAAACTCAGGCACAATGGGTAACGCTAACAATAATGGATAACAAAGGCATTACAGAGAAAGCATTTGGCATCAGTTCATGAAGTCGAGTCAGTCTGAATATAAATTCTGGTGACTACTTGCAAAGGACACAAGCAGCAGAACAGATTTAGGCCACCGAACTACATTCCATTGCTCATCACTGCATTAAACAGGAATTCATTGGAATTTTTTAACAAACACATTGTGATAATTTTGGGAAACTTCAATATTCACATAATCTGGGACAGTCATACTGTCAACAGTGATATTAGAAGAAAGATTTTCGGTGTTTTTTTTTAATTACACATTGTGCAACTGGCTAGGGACATAACAATCTCAGAGCGACCGTTGTGTGATCAAACTTAGTGAATGAGTAATATCACCTGGAGAGATCCTCTGGGAAATTGTGATAAAGTACAGTTTAAAGAAATATAAAGTTTTAAAGTGAACCACAGAAAGGATAAGCTACAACTTGAAACAAAAACAGCCAATTACATGGGTTTGAGATGAGAACTGACCAAGGTAAAGAGGCGAAACAGACTGAAATATGTGCCTATAAATGAACAGTTTGAAGGAAGTGTAAATCACTCAACAAAAGAATATTCCATTGAAACAGACAAAATCTCAGCAAGAAATACCCACCGGCCCCTCATTCAGGATAAAATAGATCATATTACATTAAGAGACTTAAAATCCTGTCGTGAGAGAATGTTCTAGGAGTAAGTGTTAAAGGGATTGCAAAGGGTCTGCTCGCAGGAGTTGGGCAGTGGGAAGGGGAATCAGTGTAAGGGTTTAATGTCACAAAAGGAACAGGGAGGGATGAAGGTGCTGGAGGTGGTGAGACTGTTACAGAGAGTGGTCAGGACCTGAATCGTGTTACAAAGCCAGTCTGAATTGCTGCAGCTGGAGGTGTTTGCAGAAGTAGGGAGGGACATATGTATTTTTATTTATTCATTCATGGGATGTGGGTGTCACTGCTAATTACACAGAGGACAGCTCAGAGTCAGCCATGTTGTCGTGGGTCTGGAGTCACATGTTGGCCAGGCCAAGTTAGAATGTCAGATGTTCTACACAAAAGGAGGTCAGTGAACCAGATGAGTTCTTCCCACTGATCAACAATGCTTTTATGGTGTCCTGACCAATGTCTTGTGCAGATACAACATGACGTCCCAACTCCTACTGTGAATGCTCTGCCCAGTGAAGGAAACCATCCCAAACGCCTTCTTCACCAGCCTGTCTGTCTGTGGCACCACTTTTAAAGAACAGTGTACCTGGGTCATTGATTGACAACACGACCAAGGGATTTAACATTAACTGGACAAGTCCCACCCTGGTTTGTTTCACGAAAATGACACAATTCACATTTATCTAATTAAACTCCATCTGCTATACTTCAGCCCACTATCCCAGCAGTACTGTCCATCCTGTTGTATCACAGATACCCTTCATCATTGTTCGGTTTACCAACAATTTCAGTGTCAGCCAAAATCTTACTTAACTTACTGAACAATATTCCCATCCAAACCATTTATACAATTGACAAACAACAGTGGACCCACTCCACCGCTGGTTACATGCCTCCGGTCAGAAAAAACAACATGTCTCCCATCACCCTCTGTCTCCTACCATCAAGCCCAATTTTCTGTCCAGTTGAGTAGCTCCTCCTGAACGCGATATTCTTTTACACAGATCTGAGCTTATTACCCAGTTTACCATACGACACGTAGAACACAGAACAGTACAGAACATGCCAATCTTTTATCCGACCGTAAGATAAAAAAAAGTGGCAGATAGAGTTTAATTCAGATAAATGCGAGGTGCTGCATTTTGGGAAAGCAAATCTTAGCAGGACTTATACACTTAAAGGTAAGATTTGAGGGAGTGTTGCTGAACCAAGTGACCTTGAGATTCAGGTTCATAGTAACTTGAAAGTGAAGTCGCAGGTCAGATAGGATAGTGATGTAGGCGTTTGGTATGCTTTCCTGTATTGGTCAGAGTATTGAGTACAGGAGTTGGGAGGCCATGTTGTGACTGTACAGCACATTTGTTGGGCCACTGTTGTAATATTGCGTGCAATTCTGGTCTCCTTACTATTGGAAAGATGTTGGGAAACTTGAAAGCGTTCAGAAAAAAATTACAAGTATGTTGCCAGGGTGGGAGGATTTGAGCTAAAGGTAGAGGCTGAACTGGCTGGGGCTTTTTTCATTGGAGTGTCGGAGGCTGAGGGGTGACCTTATAGAGGTTTACAAAATTATGAAGGGCATGGATAGGGTAAATAGACAAAGTATTTTACCTGGGGTTGGGAAGTCCATAGGTTTAGGATAAGAGGGGAAAGATATAAAAGAGACCTAAGGGGCAACTTTTTCCCACAGAGGGTGATACGTTCATGGAATGAGCTGCCAGAAGAAGTGGTGGAGGTTGGTACAATTGCAACATTTAAGAGGTATTTGGATGGGTATATGAATATGAAGGGTTTGGAGGGATATAGACCAGGTGCTGGCAGGTGGGACTAGATTGGGTTGGGATATCTGGTTGGCATGGACGGGTTGGACTGAAGTGTCTGTTTCCATGCTGTACATCTCTACGACTCTAACTTCCATTCCCTTCATTTTATTATCATCCATGTGCCTATCCAGAAGTATATTAAATGTCCCTAATGCATCGAATTATACTGCCACCGCTGGAAGTGCATTCCACATACACCACTCTATATGGAACAAACCTACCTCTGAGATTTCCCCTTAAGCATCTGCTAATCGCCAGAAAATTATAACCCCTTGTAATAGAAATTTATGTCAAGGTAAAAAAATCTCTCTCCATTCACTCTATCTATGACATTCATCACCTTGTTCACCTCTGCCATGTCACCCTTCATCCTTCTTCACTCAAATGAGAAAAGCCTTAGCTCGCTCAACCTTTCTTCATAAGACATTCTCTCCAGTACAGGCAGCATCTTGGTAAATCACCTCTTTTCCCTCTCTTAAACTTCCACATCCTTCCTGCAATGAAGGGACCAGAACGGAACACAATATTCCAACTGGGGTCTAACCAGGGCTCTATCGAGCTGCAACATAACCTCGCAGCTTTAAAACTCAATTCCCAAACGAATGAAATCCCACACAATATATTCCTTTTTAACAAGCCGATCAGATTGGGTGGCAACTTTGAGGGATCCATGGATCTGTTCCTCCACACTGCCAAGGATCCTAAAATTAACTAGGAATTCTGCATTCAAATTCAATCTTCTAAACTGACTGACTTCACACTTTTCCAGATTGAACTCCATCTGCTACTTCTCAGCGTCTTGTCAATGTCCCTTTGCAACCTCCAACAGCCCCCCACAGTATCAACCACTCCACCAACCTTTGTGTCATTGGGAAACTTACTAACCAACTCTTCCACACACACATCCAACTTATTCATCAAATCACAAAGAGCAGAAGTCCTCTAACCACTCCCTGCACAAAACCACTGGTCACTGAGCTCCAAGATTAGATTACTTACAGTGTGGAAACAGGCCCTTCGGCCCAACAAGTCCATACCGCCCCGCCGAAGCGCAACCCACCCATACCCCTAACCTAACACTACGGGCAATTTAGCATGGCCAATTCACCTGACCTGCACATCTTTGGACTGTGGGAGGAAACCGGAGCATCCGGAGGAAACCCACGCAGACACGGGGAGGACGTGCAAACTCCACACAGTTAATCACCTGAGGCGGGAATTGAACCCGGGTCTCTGGCGCTGTGAGGCAGCAGTGCTAACCACTGTGCCACCGTGCCGCCCAAATGAATGAATGCTTTCCATCTATCATCACCGTCTGTTTTCTGTGGGCCAGTAATCCTGTATCCAGACAGACAGGTTTCCCTGTATCCTATGCCTCCATACTTTCTGAATGAGTCATAAAGGTGTTTCGTCACATTCCCAAAAGATTGATTAAGAATTGTAAGGCATGACCTGCCCCTTACAAAGCCATGCTGACTATCTCTGATCAATCTATGGTTTCCTATCTCTCAGAGTCTTCTCCAAGAATCTGCACACCATAGACATAAGACTGACACGTGTGCAATTCCCAGGATTATCCCTACTCCCTTTCCTGAACAAGGGAATAATATTTTCCTGCCTCCAGTCATCTGGTCCGACTCCAGTGGACAGTGAGGGTGCAAAGGTCATCACACAGGTGGGCAGCAATCCATTCCCTCACTTCGGATAGTAACTTTGGATGCATCCAGTCTGGCTCAGTGACTTATCTTTTACAAAATTCTCAGTACATCCTCCTTCTTAACATCTACCTGTTCATGTACATCAGCCTGTTTCACGCTGTCCTAACAAATGACAAGGTCCCTCTCAGCAGTGAATACTGAGACATAGTATTCATTAAGGACCTTGCCTACCTCCTGTGACTCCAGGCTCACTGGGCTGTAATTTCCTGGCTTTTCCCTGCAGCCCTTAAGTGATGGAACAGCATTCGCCGCCCTCCAGTCTTCCAACCTCATTGTGACTGTTGATAATATAAGTATCTCTGTTAGAGTCACTGCAATCTCTTCCCGAGCTTCCCACAATATTCTATGATCGAACTAATGAGCTGCTGAGGACTTATCTATCTTTATTTGTTTGAAGAATCCAGCAGTTTCTCTTCTCTGGTGTGGATTCTTTCCAAGACATCACTATTTATTTCCCCAAGTTCCCGAGCTTCCATGTCTTTCGCCACAGCAAATACTGACAAGACTGTTTTGTCTAATATCTCACCCATCTCCTCTGGATCCACACATGGGTGACTTTATTGATCTTTAAGGGGCTCTATTCTATATCAAGTTACTCTTTAGCCCTTATTGAAACTTGCGTTAAGGCTTCTGAGAATTGAAATACACCATATCCCCCGTACCCCCACACCCTCCTACATCATACAATTCTGCCACTTATATTCGCACCACCAAATTAAATTCAACAGGCTCAAAAACAAATTCTCTTTTAATCAATTGGCTTTCTAAGTGGCCAGTTATTGTATATTGACATATCCTTTCAAACAATTTCAGTTTGCTCCCGACTTATTGTTAGGCTACCACTATTTAGTTTCAGACTGACAGCAGGAAGGGTTGAGGGAGTTCTTGTTTATCAATCTGAAAAATGTAGCTCACAGGGTCAGCAGGTAATAGAGAAGGCAAATCAAATGCTTAAATTTATTACAGAGGGAAACGAGTCTAAAAATAGGCAGGTCTAGCTAAAACTATGCAAGGTACAAGTCAGACCACACCTCGAATATTATGAGCAGTGTGAGTGCCCGAAGGAAAGATACTGTTGCATTGGAGGCAGGTCAGAGAAGGTTCACTCCGCTGATCCTGGGAATACAGGGAATTTCTAATGAGAAAAGGTGGAGTAGGTTGAGGTTGAACCCATTGAAGTTTAGATAATGAGAGAGAAATGGAATGAAACATCCAAGGTTCTGAGGGAGTCTGAGCGGGTAGATGCTGGGAAGTTAGTAAATAGAACAGTAGAGCACAGCAACCGGCCCATCGGCCCACCATGTCTATGCTGTCCAATATACTATTCTAACTCATACCATCTGCTTGCACATGGGTCTAAATCCCTATATTCTCTGCCCGTTCATGTTTCTGTCTAAATCCCACTTCAAAACTTTACTCACATTTCTGCTTCTACGACCTCCCTCGATAACATCCACTCTACGTGAAAAAAAACTTGTCTCACACATCTCGTTTAAACTTCCTCTTTCTCACCTTAAACCTATGCTCCCCAGTATTTGAAACTTACACATTGGAAAAGAGATTCTGACTATCTACATTATTTATCCCTGTTCCAAATGTTATATTCCTGTACCTGGTCACCTGTCAGCCTCTGATACTCTCACAAAACAATCCAACTTTGTTTAATTTCCACTTACACCTAACACAATCTTAAAAACCCTAATACAGGCAACATGCTGATAAAACCCTTTTGCACCCTCTCCAAAGCCTCCCCATCCTTCCTATTATGTGGAGATGAGACCTGCACACAGTACTCCAAGTGTGGCGAAACAAATATTTTATAGAATCACAGCATCAGATGCAAACCACGATACCCAACGTTGTTTCTGGCGAAGGCGAGTGCTCCGTTTGCTTTCTTTCCTATCTGAAACACTTCTGTTGCCATTTTCTGGGAGTTACTGACTTGCACCAAGATTCTTCTGTATATCAATATCCCTCAGTATGCTAATGATCTTTTTGAATTTGACATTGTTAGCGCGGATGAAATGATCTCAGTCCGAGCCCAGAGTGCGGTTCGACAATCGGTAATTTATTAAAGTGTTTAATGCCGGTGGAGACCAACCGAGGTCCGAATCTCTCCCGTTCCACGCGCGATAGAACATAGAACGTGGAACAATACAGCACAGAACAGGCCCACGATGTTGTGCCGATGTTCTATCATAGATTAAGCACCCATCCATGTACCTATCCAAATGCCACTTAAAGGTCGCCAATGATTCTAACTCTACCACTCCCACGGGCAGCGCATTCCATGCCCCCACCACTCTCTGGGTAAAGAACCCACCCTGACATCTCCCCTATTCCTTCCACCCTTCACATTAAATTTATGTCCCCTTGTAACACTCTGTTGTACCCGGGGAAAAAGTTTCTGACTGTCTACTCTATCTATTCCCCTGTTCATCTTATAAACCTCGATCATGTCACCCCTCATCCTTCGCCGTTCCAACGAGAAAAGGCCGAGAACTCTCAACCTATCCTCGTACGACCTATTCTCCATTCCAGGCAACATCCTGGTAAATCTTCTCTGCACCCTCTCCAAAGCTTCCACATCTTTCCTAAAGTGAGGCGACCAGAACTGCACACAGTAATCCAAATGTGGCCTAACCAAAGTACTGTACAGCTGCAACATCACTTCACGACTCTTGAATTCAATCCCTCTGCTAATGAATGATAATACACCATAGGCCTTCTTCCAGACTCTATTCACCTGAGTGGTAACTTTCAAAGATCTATGTACATAGACCCCAAGATCCCTCTGTTCCTACACCTGACTAAGAACCCTACCATTAACCCTGTAATCCGCATTCTTATTTGTTCTTCCAAAATGGACAACCTCACACTTGGCAGGGTTGAACTCCATCTGCCACTCCTCAGCCCAGCTCTGCATCAAATCTAAGTCCCTTTGCAAACGACAAATGCCCTCCTCACTGTCCACAACTCCACCTATCTTCGTATCATTTGCAAATTTACTGACCCACCGTTCGACTCCCTCAGCCAAGTCATTAATAAATGTTACAGGTTATATACTTCATGAGTCAGGATGTAGGAGATTGGGTATGAATGAGTGTGAATGGTGGCAATCATGAATGTCAAGCTTCCTGCCGTCCTCAGAGTCGGCAGCATACACAAAAGTTGTGCTGCTTATCTTTACGTAAATGGGTCCGGGTGCTATCTGCTTGTCTCTCCGTGAGGGCTGGAGGCTAGCAGCCCCCTTTGTTACTTCCAAAGTGTCTGTTAGATTCATCCTGTTCGTTTGGTGTTTGCCTTTTGTGTAGGACTGTTTTGCATGATCAGGTTATGGGTGTGTGTCAGTTGGAACCTTGACGAGATTATAAGGTGGGTTTCGATCTGTGAGTCATGACCATTGTCTGGAGTCCTGACTAGTGTCTGGTCCGGTGTGTGTATTCGGATCTGTCTTTGGGCCCCCTTCTCCTGATCATGTGGTCGGGCTGGCAGCTGCTGTTTTGGAATGAATACTGTTTGCTTTAAAATGGATACTGCTGGCTCTCCTGATGTGGGCCTTGCTCCATGGTAAACACGGGGTGGTTTATCACCCCACCCCCCCTTTCAATACAATACTCTGGCTCTGGCGGAAGGAACAAATGAAATAAATGACGCAGAAAGCCACACAAACTGTTATTTTCCAATAAATCATCTTTTGCTCAATATTGTGCTGCCTCCTTTATCTGATCCTGATGCTCAAATAATTTCTGGTCTCTGTCCGTCCAAGTTACTTTATGAGAATTATTCTCACAATCGAGAATCTAATTTTATCGACGAGGTGGAACTTCCCGACGGTGGGATTTGGGCGTTTTATCCCAGCAAGATTGACTGCAGCAGCACAAACTGAATGATGTCAATGTGAGTGTCAGATTGTGCAAAGCCTCAGTGAAATTGCAGGAGGCATGAAACGATTGGTTATTGATTCTGTAAGGGAGAGAAATCTCCGAGAAAGGTTGGGCTTGAATCCTGATGCACGAAACACTGAGACGTGAGAAAGCGAATACTTGAAGGTTGAAAGTTGTCACCTCGAAGAGTATTTTCATGTAAAATGCGACTGATTACCACTTCCATTTGCTAAAACGGGAAAGATGCCTATTGCCATGGCTTAGATTGGAACTGAACTTGTGGCGGCCATAGGACAAAGCAAGATGCAGAAAAACAATAAGGGTAGTTTTTTGGGATATTTCGGGAGCAGCACCATATGCACAACAGAAATAGTTGTCAAACAGTGACTGAGATGTGGTTACTCAGAGTGGGCTGAATCTTTAACTTAGACATTGCTGAAGGCTGATACTGAAAGATTTCTACAAAACATCAAATGTTGAGGTGATACTGCAGAATTTTGTTGAAATGTATACCGGTAACAATATAGTTTCACATCAGTTATTTCACCAACTTGCTCAACAAAAGCAATTAACTGCTATTGCGAAATACCAGATAATTCCTGTTCACAAGCCCAGAATCAGAGAAACTGAGTGGGACATGCCAGAAGACTCAACGGGAAATGGGGATAGGGAAGATCAGTGGATGTGGCTGCAGTGATGCAATCGATGTGCGCGACGTCCATCCCAGAAGTACAGATGTGCGTCAAATGCCTCGGCTGGGTCCAACCTCATTTGGAACAGCTTCTATTCACATGGAGCAGCGGGGAGTATTGGAATATCAGTTTGGGAGATTCAAACGCAACTGTGTCAGTTTCTATTGCGATGGAGAAGGAAGCATTTGGACATATGTCGGGGAATTTCAAACTCAACCAGAGCAACTCCTATTGATAAGGAACAGGGAGCATTTGGACGTCAGGCTGAGGGAAAGTATATTAATCTGAATTTAAATAATTTCAAGCAGGAGATCTATTTGTGGATTGAGGAAATATCTGGGCGAGGGAACTGTCTCAGTTATAAAGAAGGGTCATGTTAGGGTTCAAATCGTGCAGGGGATCAGTGGTTCACACAACAGTCTCACAACGCTAGGTTGTCGGAATTGAACAAAGTCCGTGAAATGACAAACGTGGAATTCCAACTACTGCACCACCAGGAATGACAACTGGGACCTTTGAATCGTTTCTTAATGGCGCAGAATTTGGCTTTCTTTTTTCACTGGAGATCATCTTTTCCTCCAAATTGATTGAGTCACTGAGTGTTTTCAGCACAGACACAGGCACATCATCCCACTTGTCCAAAGCTGGCCTATTGGCTTATGTGCTCTGACACTCCAAATATTCATCTCAGTGCATGTAGGTTTGCTCGCTGAACTGGAAGGTTCATTTCCAGACGTTTCATCATCGTAAGGTAACATCTTCAGTGGGCCTCAGAGTGAAGCACTGGTGGTTTAGCCGCTTTCTCTTTATTTGTTTGGGTTTCCCTGGGTTTGTAATGTCGTTTCCTGTGGTGATATCATTTCCTATGTTGATGTCATTTCCTGTTTCTCTTTGTCAGGGGTTGGTAAATGTGATCCAAGTCAATTTTGTTTGTCGATAGAGGTCTGGTTGTAATGTCATGCTTCTAAAACTTCTCTTGCGTTTCTCTCGTGCATTTATACATAGAAAGCGGGTTATACAGCCAGTTCTTCATTAGGAAGCTCACTGAATATGTTACATGGTATGGTGGCAAAATGTCTGGAAAGGAACCTTCCAGCTCAGCGAGAAAACGTACATCCAGAACGTCAACCTGAGAAACAAATCTTTTCAAATCTCGTTCATCTCAATTGTATCTCCACCTAACGTTTAATCTAAAACGGCACAATAAATGCAATGAAGTTTGAGGGAGCAAAACTGTGTTCTCACCCCTTGATAAACTGAAGCTCATTTTCACCTACAGAGCAAAACATGCAAACACTTTTCCCCGAGAGTGACAAGCGCTCAGACAATAATTGTCACGCACTTGACGGACTTTGTCCAATTTTAGTCCGTCTGCAGTGAAAGCAAATATCTGTTCAGTCCCCTGTCCATGTTTCTCCCCCATTGGTTTACCTGTCACTCTGCAGTTTTTCCTGCCTCAAATCTCTCATCATGTGAAACCAGTACATTTCTACCGTCGGCTGCTTTCTAACCTTCTGAATGATCTTCCTCAAATTCCTGGAAAAACAAACAGGATTGGGGTATTTCAAGAACATTTTTACTGTACAGGACCAGTTATCTAACCACTGAGCTACAGAAACAGTGCATTTCCATATGAGACAGATGATTGCATGCATGAGACACTGCAATGCAATATACGGACCGACAGCCTGTGTGTCATAAACCAAGCAAATATAACAAAACTGTGACAGCGCCGAAGGGGTCTTTAACAATGGGTAAATGCAACGCGGATTTAGATCGTGTACAATGTGATAAAAACAGAGATCATCCAGGGTAATCTGTTCATTAGGATTCAGTTCTTTCTCTGCGATGATCTTTCAATAGTTATTATTTATAATAATCAGTACCAATCACTGACTGATCTTTCGAAAACAAATTATTCTGTGAACCGTCAGAATCACTTCGCTGCATGTGGCATTCCGACAGCAGCGACGTCAGATACTATTGTCTGATGTGCACTCGTTTTAAAACAAGAGCAGAGGGGACGGCGGGAAAAGGGATGGACAATTTTGGTTTGTGAGAGGTGAGTATGGATCTCGTTGAGTCAAGCTCAAGTGTGGGTGCTGAAGGCAGTTTTTCCTGTTTAGCCTGGTACACTGTTCACTCTGGATCGTTCACAAACAATGACTGCACTTTGCGTGTCGTCCTTACCACAGCTCTGCTCGATTTAGTGTCTCGGAGGGATACTCGCATTTTTAGCTTTGCAATCTTTACCAAAGTCAGTTTTCAAGTTTCATATTTTAACACAATTCATTTTTAAAGCAGAAAGCGACCATTCAGCCCAAGTCTGTTTCTAGATTCAATGAGCTCATATCTCATCTGATAATATTGAAATGCACTTTCTTGCCTTTCTTCATAACCCTTCGTAATTTTACTTACTAAATTTTTGTCGCTCTCAGCCTTCATTAAACTTAATGAGCCCGACCCGACAGCCTATGCAGTACACAATTCCACCAGTTTGTGAGAATGGCAGAACAATAGGATGTCTACCTGCCAAATTGGAAAAAAAGTGCAGTCCCACTGGAATGTGTGCAGGGAAAAGAGATGACAGTGAATGCAACAGATAAAGTAGAAGAAAGGGAAGGAGTGGGTTTGGCTTCACCATCACACCATCGTTACGTCCTTCTCACATTCCAGTCACTTAAACTGCACAATTAACATCATTTCTTCTGCAGCAGACCAACCCCTCTCCTCACAATTGCATACATACAGCATTGTCCACACTTCTCATCACACTTCACATGTGATAAAGCGTCATCAAGACTCAAAATATGAACTTGCTTTCTCTCTATGGATGCCGCCTGACCAATTGTGATTTCCAGCACTTATTGTTTTCAGTACAGACTGCAGCATCTGCAGTAGTTTGTTCCTTTTTTTTCTCATCTCTGTCTGAAAAGTACGAATCACATTCTCATTTAAACACTCTGATACTAGGCTGTCCTACAAGGGAACCAACATTTCTGCATTCAAGAAGTTAAATCTTCAACTTTTTTGGAAGTTTCAGTCAGGACTTTGCTGTTTGTTGTAGTACTGTATGTGTCAAACAAGGCAATGCATATCAGGATTCGACCCATTTGCTTGCAGGTCTGATGTCAAACTGTCAACGAGTCTGACAGCTGTTAACTTTAATAACACGAATTCCTGTTCGCTTTTTAGAGTTTGTACAGCCACAGTAGATTCTCATTCCATGACTCGGAATTAAATCCAGGAAACAGCAGGGAGAGTGTTGATTCCTAACTACCAAAGTGCCAGAGAAGGCGCGCGCAATATAGAATATAGAACATAGAACATAGAAGAATACAGCGCAGTACAGGCCCTTCGGCCCTCGATGTTGCGCCGATCAAAGCCCACCTAACCTACACTAACCCATTATCCTCCATATACCTTTCCAATGCCCGCTTAAGTACCCATAAAGAGGGAGAGTCCACCACTGCTGCTGGCAGGGCATTCCATGAACTTACGACTCGCTGAGTGAAGAACCTACCCCTAACATCAGTCCTATATCTACCCCCGCCCCGCTTAATTTAAAGCTATGCCCCCTTGTAATAGCTAACTCCATACGTGGAAAAAGGTTCTCACTGTCAACCCTATCTAACCCTCTAATCATCTTGTACACCTCTATCAAGTCACCCCTAAACCTTATTTTCTCCAATGAAAACAACCCCAAGTGCCTCAGCCTTTCCTCATAGGATCTTCCTACCATACCAGGCAACATCCTGGTAAACGTCCTCTGCACCCGTTCCAGTGCCTCCACATCCTTCCTATAGTATGGCGACCAAAACTACACACAATATTCCAGATGGGGCCGCACCAGAGTCTTATAGAACTGCAGAATGACCTCAGGACTCCGGAACTCAATTCCTCTACCAATAAAAGCCAGTACGCCATATGCCTTCTTCACTGCACTATTTACCTGGGTGGCAACTTTCAGAGATCTGTGTACATGGACACCAAGATCCCTCTGCTCTTCCACACTACCAAGTATCCGACCATTAGCCCAGTACCCCATCTTTTTGTTACTCTTACCAAAGTGAATCACCTCACACTGAGCTATATTGAACTCAATTTGCCACCTTTCTGCCCAGCTCTGCAGCTTCTCTATATCCCGCTGTAACCTGCCATATCCTTCCTCACAGTCTACAACTCCTCCGACTTTCGTATCATCCGCAAACTTGCTCACCCAACCTTCTAACCCTTCCTCCAGGTCATTTATAAAAATGACAAACAGCAATGGTCCCAAAACAGATCCTTGCGGAACACCGCTAGTGACGGCAATCCAAGATGAAACTTTGCCATCAACTCCTAACCTCTGTCTTCTTCCAGCCAGCCAATTCCTAGTCCAAACCTCCAACTCACCCTCAATGCCATATCTCTGTATTTTCTGCAGTAGCCTACCTTGAGGACCTTATCAAACGCCTTACTAAAATCCATATATACCACATCTACCGCTTTCCCCTCATCTACCTCCTTAGTCACCTTCTCAAAGAATTCAATAAGGTTTGTGAGGCACTACCTGCCCTTCACAAAACCATGCTGACTATCCTTGATCACATTGTTCTTATCCAGATGTGCATAAATCCTATCCCTTACAATTCTCTCTAAGACTTTGCCCACAACAGAAGTGAGACTCACTGGCCTATAGTTACTAGGATTATCCCTACTCCCCTTCTTGAACAAGGGAACCACGTTTGCTAGCCTCCAGTCCTCTGGCACTACTCCTGTCGACAAAGACGACACAAAAATCAAGGCCAATGGCTCTGCAATCTCCTCCCTTGCTTCCCAGAGAATCCTAGGATAAATGCCATCAGGCCCAGGGGACTTATCTATTTACACCCTTGCCAGAATTTCCAACACCTCTTCTCTACATATCTCAAAGCCATCCATTCTACTTATTCGTGCCTCAGTATTCATATCGACAACAATGTCCTGTTCCTGAGTGAATACTGACGAAAAGTATTCATTCAGTGCCTCCCCAATCTCTTCAGCCTCCACACGCAACTTCCCATTACTATCCTTGATTGGACCTATTCCTTCCCTAGTCATTCTTTTATTCCTAACATACCTATAGAAAGCGTTAGGGTTTTCCCTAATCCTACCAACTAAGGACCTTTCATGTCCCCTCCTTGCTGCTCTTAGCTCTCTCTTCAGGTCCTTCCGGGCTACCTTATACCTCTCAATCGCCCCTATCTAACCTTCACGCCTCATCTTTACAAAGGCCGCCCTCTTCCATTTAACAAGGGATTCCAATTCCTTATTAAACCACGGCTCCCTCACACGACCCTTTCCTCCCTGCCTGATAGGTGCGTACTTATCAAGGACACTCAATCGTTGCTCCTTGAACAAGTTCCACATATCAATTACGCTCTTGCCTTGGAATCTACTTTTCCAATCCACACATCCTAAGTCATGCCTCACCGCATCATAATTTCCCTGCCCCCAGCTATAACTCTTGCCCTGCAGTACACACTTATCCCTCTCCATCACTAGAGTACTCTACTCGATTCCTGTAATTCTGCATTTTCCATGGCCAAATGACGTCAATTACACATATTTCCTCCGTGGAGGAAACTCAAGACAGACAGGAAAAGAACGTGCAAACTGCAGACCGTCCCCCGAGAAAAATTGAACCAGCGTGGCTGAGGCTGGAAGGCATCAGTGCTCTCCACTGAGTCAGCTATTGTAAACCTCCTATCCACCACTCATAATATATCTTCCCTTGGACATGGGGCCAAAAGCTCCTCTCGATGATATAAATGCGTGTGACGAGAGACTCTTATCGCGTCAGTTGCAAACCTCTGCTATTGGATGAGTGCCGACATTGCTTTTGTCTTCCAAACAGCCAACAAAACATGCATGTTAAACATTAGAGAAAGCTTAACTAGATCTCTCAAGTGCCTTAAAACTATAGATATCTGAAGCCTTTTCCCGTCATAAAATAGTCTATGCCTCTAATCATTCCATCACTTGATGACCTCGCACATTTCCACACAGTGTTCGAACTGCAACCTTTTTTATCCAAGCACTCAGCCCGTCCACGTCATTCTGCAGCCTGCCCGCTTCTTCAATACGATTTGTCCTTCCAACTGTCATTGTATAATCTGCAAATGGAGCAACAACACCCTTAGTTCCTTTGACCCGATGATTCATGCATGACGGTGGTGCCAAAAC
Organism: Chiloscyllium punctatum; assembly: GCF_047496795.1. Taxonomy (NCBI): domain Eukaryota; kingdom Metazoa; phylum Chordata; class Chondrichthyes; order Orectolobiformes; family Hemiscylliidae; genus Chiloscyllium; species Chiloscyllium punctatum. Next base: position 63,010,345 of record NC_092751.1, on the reverse strand, counting down.
TGACCCCTGCTGAACTCCACACGTCACGCGCTGCCAACCGGGAAAAGACCCCTTCACTCAACTGTCTGCCTTCCGCCAGTCAGCCAGAACTCAAGCCATACCAGTACTTTGCCCCAAACACCATGGCCTATTCTTTTGCAGCTTCCGATACAGCATCTTGACAAATGCCTACTGGAAATTCAAGCTGACCACATTCACAGAATAGACTTTTTCTCATTTCCTCATTATGATCTCATAGAATTCTAACACATTTGTCCTTGACAACCTGTGCTGATGCTTCAAGTACTATGAAATCCCATTCTTACACTGATCTCTCACATAGTTTTTAGTACAAAATTGATTTGTTTGACATTTATTTAGAACATTAAAACTTTGCTTTCAGTCCTGAATGTCATGAACAACAAAGTCTAATCGCAGTTGATATTTGTGAACTCTGCACTGTCTCAGCAGGCCCGATGAGTGAGTGAATTCCTTCCCCGAGTGCATCTGTCTGCTGTCTCAGCAGGGTGGATGAGTGAGCTACTGTTTTTCTCAAATGAAACAGATAAATACGTTCTGCCCAGTGCAAACTCGCTGGTGTACTGAGAGATGAGGTGATCGCCTGTTCCCACAACGAAAACAATTGAAATGTCTCTCATCTTGTGAAAATGTCGATGGAACATCAGTCCTGCGGAGACTGGCGAGCACATCCCACTCACTAGATATTTGACAGGTCTCTCCTCAATGTGAAGGCATTTATGATAAAAAGATGACAAGGAACTTGTATAGTGATTCCCAAAATCTGAGCATTGAAAAGGCCTCTTCCTTGTGAACACGTTGATACCATGTCAGTCCCCAGGAACATTTACAGCACTTCCATCGGTCTGGGCGTTGAAAAGGCGTGTTACTAATGTTGTCGTGACTTTACCTCGCTCGGACATTTGCAGCACGTCCGTCAGTTGTGGAATTGAAGATGTCTGTCCTCCGGGTGAGCAGGTGGATCGGCCGTCATGTCCCCAGAAGTTTTAAAGGACTCTCCTTCGTGTGAGCACATTTCCCATGCATCAACCAGACAGGGGTATGATAATATTTTCCAAAGTCTGGCTAGATAAAAGGTTTCTCATTAGTATGAGCGTAGTGTTGGATGGTCCAATCACTGGTCGTTTCGAAACATTTACCGCAAACCAGACGTTGAAATGATTTCTCCTCATTGTGATCAAGCAGTTTTTGCAGCAGGTCCGAGAAGGAGTGTATCCTTCCGCACACAGTGAGCTAGTTCCAGGTGTCATTGCTTTCATGGGGTCCCAGCTCAGAAGGAGAAATGAGTCCTGACCTGTCTGTAGTCTCACCTAAATATGACTGCAATTGTAGTTTTTGAGTTCTGATGATAGCAGAAGCCGTGTCCACACACATAACAAGTGAACTATTCTCTCCCTCTATATCCAGAGCCTTTTCCTTCCATGTTCAAACTTTGACCAAAGTTCAATTTAGGATAAAATACGCAGCTTCATCAGATCATGGTGGAGTGATTTTTTAAAAAAAATCTTTCCCTTCTAATATGCTGCAAAATTGATGTCATATATTTTTAAAAGTCAAGAGAATGAGAAAGAGTCTCTCACAGACTCTGGATTGTGCCTGAAGCCACGGATTGAAGATAAGGGATTTTGACACCAACAATTTGAGCGGAATTTTACAAGAATCTTTCAAACAGACAGCCTCCACTACTGAGACGGAGAGGTCAACAATTTGATGTTAACACCATCTAATCCCAGTTCGCTCGAGACTGTCCGGACTTGTCTGACGTCCTGTCCTATTGGAGCAGACATTTCGTATAATTGCATCATGCAAAACTGAAGCCTCTGTCTTCAGTCCCCAACACAAATCCACTGCCTCGCCACTGAGAAGAGAGTATGGTCTCGAAAAAGCACGGCAGCGCAGGCAGCATCCAAGGAGCTGGAGAATCGACGTTTCAGGCAAAAGCCCTTCATTTGGAATGAGGCTTGTGAGCCAAGGCGGTTGAGAGACAAATAGGAGGAGGCAAGGTATCTGAGAGTGTGTTAAGTGGGGTGAGGTGGTGGTCGTGGTGATAGGTCGGAGAGCAGGGTGGAGTAGATTGGCGAGAAGGAAGATGGACAGATAGGAAAGTTCATGAGAGCGGTGCGAACATGGAATGATCGAGCTGGGATAAGATAGCGGAGGGGAAATGAGAAATATATTGAGGTCCACATTGATGCCGTGTGGTTGAAGGGTCCCAATGTGAAAGATAAAGCCTTCTTGCTCCTGGCGTCGGGTGGTAAAGGTATAGCGATGGTGGATGCCCAGGACCTGCATATACTTGGCTGAGTGGGAGGGAGAGTTAAAGTGTTCGGCCACAGGGCAGTGATGTCGCTTGGTGTGGGAGTCCCGGAAGTGTTCTCAAGCACTCTCCAATTAGGCATCCTGTCTCTCCAATGTAAAGGAGATTGCATTGGGAGCACAGGATAGAGTAAATGTCATGTGTGGAATTGCATGTAAAACTCCGATGAATGTGGAAGAATCATTTGAGTATTTGGACGGAGTTGAAGGCAAAGGTGAGGGTGGATTTTGCAAATCCTGTGATGGAATGGGAAGATGTTTGGAGGGGAGGGTGGTTTGGTGGGTGGCGTGGAGCTGACAAATGAATCACCGAAGGAATGATCTTCACAGAAAGCGGCTAGTGATGGAGAACGAAATACATGTCTGCTGGTGTCTTCCATTTGCACGTGCCGGAAATGGTGGAGGATGATATGATGTCAAAGGAGGTCGGTGGAGTGGAAGGTGATGGCCATGGGAATTCTGCCTTTGTCATAGTTGGAGAGGTGGATCTTGAGTACGGTGTTGCTGGAAGTGGATTAAATGCACTGAAAGGCAGCATTGGCCACGTTGGTGTAGAAAGTGCCTCACCACTGACTCAATTTCTCCTTGACAATTGTCTGAGTCTGAACAGTCACGTCATAACAATGGTGAGATACTTCACCAAGTCTGCACACTGGCACCTCATTAACGTCATACGGATCTTCGACGTCTCTGTTCTTCTGCAGCTCAACCTCTCTTCCATTCCTTTGGACTAAACTATCCTAATGCACTCCCATCCGTCCTCTCATATTCCCTCTCGACTCTGGTCTCACGTCCTCTGCCTCTATGCATGCCTGTACTTGATCTCTGTAAAGTGTTTTATTCTGACTTATTTGAATGACGTTGTTAGCACCGCCTACTTTCACAACTGTGTGCTGCTGCCTTCAAAGCTTTACCTTTCCACACGAGCTCCCACATGGTGGAAGGGAAGGAGTTGCGGATTGTTCACCCAATGAGGCAATCCTGAGGCCTTCGAACAACTCTGATGCCCGTGGGAGTATTCAGAACAGGCGTTGTTCACCCATCAGGGCTCAGCTAATTATCAAAGTTTTCGTCATTTTATTCAAATCTTTTCACTGTCTCCGCTCCATCTATCGTTGTAATGTCCTACAGCCCACTCAAGAACAATTGGATGTGGACACTAAATGCCAATGTCAGCGAATCCGACATCAAATTTTTTTTTTAAATAATGCTGTCTCAGACACCTGCATTCCCTCGTATTCCAACTTTTTGATCATGCATGATTTTACATCTTTTATGTCTAGCGCCCGAGATTTCATGTATCAAGGCCATAAAGCATGAAATCTCTTCATTAAGGAGATCTCATAATGCCGTTAAGAAAGGAGTTACTCACCAAGTGATGAAGAAAAACCGTGATACGTGTTCAAATCAACGCCAGTAAATTGTATCAAAACTGCATCGTGCCTTTCATATACTGGAAACTTCAAAGCTTTTCCTCTGATTGGAGTTTAAGCACATATTGATCACAGTCGCATAACGAGATTTTGCGAAGCTGACAAAGTGTTGTATCAAACAAGTGATCAAACAAGTAGGTTTCAAGTAGTATTTTATACCACAAAACTCAGGTTGCATCACAAACCTCGGTTGATGGAGATTGTTCTGGGTGAGGTCATCATTATTATATCAATATAAAAGCGCCACTTTCGCTCGTGGCTCTGCAGCTCAGTGATTGGAGCTCTAGCCTTGTTTGCCAGTGGCCATGAGCTCGAGTCCCACTGGAGCTTTGCTGCGTGTTCGCACATATACTGCAGCAAACATCGGAACGTGCTTTCTCATTGTTGTTCGGAATTCTTTCTGATGAAAATGCGTCAAGCCATTTTCTCCAGGGCTAATCTGTTTGAGTTTGCAATTCCACTTCCCTTTTCCACTTCGATGAACGTGAGAATAATACGCAGCTGACACGAATAATGCTCCAGTTTGGCAGGAAGGAAAACGTGAGACTGTAGAAGCTGTAGAGCAACGGGGAAACAGTAGGGGAGGAAACGTACGGGTAAGTGGCATAATGATTCTGTTCCTTATGTAGCGACTAAACAAGTAGAAGTAAACAGGAAGGAGGCTGCAAGATCACAGGCAGCCAGGCTGCCTCAGGAGGTTTACATTCAGCATGTATCAATGCTTCATGTCTGGGCCTTTCCTCGAATAGCAGCCTGCTGCCTGTTTACCCCTTTGCTTCCGTAAACAGGCTCTGGTTTTAAAGTCTAAAGTGAAAGAAGAAGAAGCCAAAGGTTGAAAATCCTCTTGAAGTCGGTCGCTCCTAAGGCCTTTGTCACTCTCACCAGGTGTGTCTGTATATTTCTCTTTATGGGTGAAATTGAGGTTCAATTCTCTTTCGGGTCCTGAACAAATTTAACCAAAGCTGACTTCACTCCCATGCGTTGTTTCATTTGAGGTTATTGGTTGGCAGGGAAAGACTCATTGAGGTGAACACTTCAGACGTCAGACTGCGGGCCAAGCACTGCAAACTGGAAATGTGAAAGTATGGATGTTTGATGAGTGGAACTGACATCGTGCATTATTCTATACTATAAAACCACATGTGCCACGAACATCTTTTTTTTGGAAGAAACTTCTCTTCGCAGGAAAGCAAAGATATTATGTTAACAGCAGATGTATTTGCACAAGCCATGCAACCCTGGTCGATTATCGGTTATGATTCAGTACTTCCATCATTGTGGTTTGGGTTCATTTCCTGATCAATGAATCAGGAATTATTGTTCCTGACAGGGAAAACAACAGAAGCAGAACATCTCTTTTAGGAATCGCATTTGACACACGCTTGCATGCGACTTGCAAGTTTGCTGCAGGGCCGCACGGTGGCTCACTGGTTAGCGCTACTGTCTTACAGCGCCAGAGACCTACTTTGACTCCAACTGGGTCGACTGTAGGTTAGGTGACTTATTCAGGAGCGAATGGAGAGTCATAACCTAGGTAATTGTTTTGGTAGGGCTATTCCCTGGAGGGTCGGTGTGGACTTGTTGCGCTTAATGTCCTATTTCTGAACTTGTGCAGCATGGAAGCAGACCATTCGGTACAACCCGTCCATGCCGACAAGATATCCCAAACCAATCTTGTCCCACCTGCAAGCACCTGGGCCATACCCCTCCAAATCCTTCCTATTCATATACCCATTCAAATGCCAGTTAAATTTTGCAATAGCACCAGCTTCCACCACTTCCTCTGGCTGCTCATTCCAGACACGACCGAATTCTCTGTGAAAAGGTTGCCCCTTAGGCATCTTTTATATCCTTCCCCTCGCACCCAAAACCTATGCCCTCTAGTTCTGGACTGCCCCACCCCAGGGAAAAGACTTTGCCTGTTTTACCTTGTGCATGTCCCTCATAATGTTCAGAGAAGTGAGAAAAGTGAGAAATAACAATCACTTCCCCATCAGGGAATGATGCATTATGCGACAACTTTCCGAATCACCTGTGACTGAAATAGCTCCCATATTCTTAGAAGTGACGCTACCTCCCCGCACTCTATGGTTTGGACGCCCTGGCCATTGAAAACATCCTTCGTGCAATTACCTTATGTGTACCTTTTATAATTTTATACTTTTCTGTGACATCGGACTTCATCATTCTAAACTTGAGTGATATTCATCCTAACGAATCCATTCTGTCGTCATTCGTCAGTCCTGCCATGCCATGGAACAGTCTGGCAAACATTTGTTGTGCAGTCTCCGTATGAAGAACATCCTTTACCAGATAAGGATTCCAAAACTGCACACAACACTCTCGGTTGTGGTGTCAACAAGACCCTGCACAATCTCATCAAGTCTTCCCTGCTCCTGTGTTCAAATACTCTCAGTACAAAGGCTAACAGACCGTTTGCCTTCCTCACCTGCTGCTGTGCCTGCATGCTTACGTTCAGCGATTTGTGTACAAGAAGACGATATCTCCTTTCCTATTTTAGTTTCGTAAATTAATGCTGGCTCTGTCCAATCCAATTACTGTTTTCCATTGTTCGGCTAACTTTTCTGTCATTCCATGTTTTCTCGCTACTTGCTTTTATAAATAGTGGGGTTACATTAACTGTCCGCCAAGCTATTGGACCCTATTGTTTCAGAGTCGATAGAATATTGAAGTACGATAATTAATTTACTCTATTTAGACTCCACACTCTAGTTACAGAACACCTTCACTGCATTTAGGGTGACTTTAAGTACACTAGTGTTTGATTCGCAGTTGGTGGAATTTATTGCCTTTTAATCTCATCAATTTCGAAATCAACATCTCCCTGATAATACTGATTTCCTTCAGTTCCTCCCTCTCTTTTTCTTTCCAGCACTTTAGGAATATTACTTGTGTCATCATTTCTGTTGATAGAACCAATATACATATTTATTTGGTGTGCCATATATTTATCCCATACTATTACATCCACTGTTTCTCATTGTAAGTGATTTGTTTTCAATAATCGTTTTTTTCTCCCTTCATTTACCTTCAGGAGCTTTAAAAGTTCATTATATGTTTCTCTCAAGATTACTGTCAAGCTAAAATTCTCTCTGCATTAATTCTTTCTTCATCTTGTGCAAATATCTGATCTGCTCCCAGTCTTAATGTCTGCTCTTATTTTCAGCCAATCTGTCAGCCTCCTCCTTGAGTGCAGTACTATGTCCTCATATCCCTTGTTAGCCATGACATGGCCACGTTTCCAGTGTTCTTTGTGTCAGACAGGAACGAGAATCAGTTGCAGTTCCTGCAAATGCTTTTTATGTGCTTGTCATCCCTTTAAGTTCTGTTCCCCAATTCGTTGTACCCTGCTCACGCTTCATATCAGTGTCATTTCTTCTATTTAAATTTCGGCTCACATTCTCAGTCAGCTCTATCACTCTCCACCTCAATGAAGAGTTCTCTCACTGGCTTCTGCACTCTTCCATTAGGGACCCCATACAGATAGTTTGTCAATTATTCTTTGTCATATATACAAATAAAGCTTTGAAATCAAAGTTGACATATTCCCAGGCCTGCTGTCTCATTAGAGAGAGTGAGAGAGAGAGAGAGAGAGAGAGAGATCACACGAGTTGACTGATGTTGCTTTAACCTGAGAGTCGTTGTGCCTCAGGCAAGGCACAGGATTGAGAATGTGGGTGCTTCATGAGTCCGGTACAAGAACTGTGTACATGCTGTTGCTTTCATTCTTCATCGCAATCTCGTCGACCAGCCAAATAAGTTAGCCCACCAATAGCCATTAAACAGTACGAATCGAGGATGCTCTGTCCCACGTTTGTATCCTGAACAGAGCGACTCAGAATACCACTTCATGCATACTCCAGGTATGTCTCCTCCACAGTATTGTTACTGATCTGACTTGCTCAGTCTATGGGCAGATTGACGAAACACGCAATAGCTATAAGGCCACAAGGTAAAGGAGCAGAATTAGGCTATTAAACGCATCGAGGCCTCTCCATTATTTGGTCATGATTGATATGTTTCTCAACCTCTTTCTTCTGCTTTCTGCCATCTCCTGTAACTGTTGATCCCCTCATCAATCAGGGACCAATCTCTGTCTATCTTGAACACTCGCAATGACATGACTTCTACAGACGTCTACGGCAAGGTGTTCCAAAGAATGACTCACTTCTTGCTGAAGATTCAAAATGGTCACCCTTTCTCTGTGAGGCTGTGCAGTCGAATCCCGGTCTCTCGTGCCAGTTGAAAAACCTCTTCGCAGCCACTTTAATTACGCCTCTCTGTATTGCATAAGTTTCAATCAGAACCCCCTCAAACTTCTAAACTGCATCAAGTACGGCCCCCGAGTTTTCAACATATTATGAAAAGCATTTTTTAACCCCCAGGACCATTCTTTTAACCTTCTTCGGACCCTATCCAATGCCATCACATCTTCTGGAGTATTGTGTACAGTTCTAGTTTCCTCATTATGAGAAGGATTTTATTAAATTTGAGAGGGTTCAAGAAGTATTTACCAGGATGATGTCATGATTGAAAGCTTTCTTTTTTTAACAGGAGCAGAGGACTTCGGCGTTTGGCCTTATAGAGATTTGTAAAATCATGAGGAGCAGAAATAAAATTACTATCAAAGGTGAGAGAGATCTAATCTAGGCGCATACTTTTAAAGTACGAGAAGGAAGATTTATAAAGGAGATGACGGGCAGCTTTTGTTTCACAAACTTTGGTCACTGTGCGCAATAATCTGCTAGAAGAAGTGATGGATGCAAGTGCAGTTAAATTGTTTTAAAGTTATTTGGATAAGTAAATGATTAAGAATGTATTGGAGGTATATGGGTCAAATGCAGGAAGACGGGTCTATTTTAATTTGGCAATATGTCCTGCATGGTTTATATGGAGTGAATGGTACGTTAAACTGCTGTGTGACTCTGACTCTACCCTTAGACATCGGACCTAACTTCTTGCAATATTCCAAATGCGGTCTGACCACAACCATATAAATCTTCAATTGGACATCTCTGCTCTTGTATTCGAGGTCCCTTGACATAAATTTTAAAATTGTGTTTTCATCCCTTAATTCCAACTGATCCTGCCTGATCTCGGTCTCCCAAGTCACGTTGTGCTTCGGATTTCTAAATGCTTTCTGTGAACAGAAATTCTTCGAAGCCTGCCTTCTTCATCTCATACTGCATAACCTGACACATCCCATATTGCATTCCATTTGCCAATTCTTTAACAACTCTCTGCGCCTGCCAAGGTTCTTATGAATTCTCCCAGGTTTCTTGACACGACCTGTCTCTCCAACTACGGTTGTGTCAACTGCAAATGTAGCGACAATGCACACTGTTCCTTTGTCCAGATGTTTAACTTGTAACGTGAATAGTTATGCTCTCAACACCGATCACTGTTCAAGTCTTAAAATGTCAGTGGCTGCCATCCTGTAAAAGACCCCTCTGTTCTCACTCATCCAGTCAGCCAATCCCCTCCTTGTCAGTAACACCATGCTCTTATCTTATTTAGCAGTCTGCTGTATGGCACCTTATCACAGGACTTATGTGTGTTGAATTAGATCACGTCCACTGATTCTGCTTTGTCTTAATTGCTGTATACTTCCTCAAAGAGATCTAGCAGAGCTGTCAGACATGACGTCCACTTGATGAAGACATGCAGACTTTGCTCTATTTTACCATCCATTTCCAAGTACTGTGCAACACTGTCATTAGCATGGCCGACAGTAGTCACGTATTAAAATTTTTAAAAATATCATTAAGGGAGCTAAAAAGAAAAGGAAAGATTTAGCGGTGGTCTTTGTAGACCTCGCTAGGGCAATTGATACGGTAGGTCATAAACTAATTTTAACAGCTCTTAGGAGACTCCAACTCGCGGTACTATTTATTAAATTGATAGCAAATTTATATGAGAATAATTTACAAAGATCGAGGTTTTAATTGTAGAACAGAAAGAATTAAAATTTTAAGAGGTGTCAAACAAGGGGATGCTTTGTCACCAATTCTTTTTAATATAGTGATGGATACTCTTATCGCAACCATCGAAGAAAGGAAAAAAGGAATAGTTCTAGGAACAGATGGGAAAAGCTATAACTGCGCTACTTTAACATTAGCGTTAGTTAGCGAATCATATGAGGGAATGAGATACAATTTAAAACTACTAGAAAGATTCTGTACTAATACGGGAATGGAGGTAAATGTTAGAAAGACTAAAGGATTTTATTTTACTGTTAAAAATAAAGCAAATATTTATAATGACACGACTAATTGGAAACTTAATGAAGGGAATATTCAATTTATTGAACCAGGTCAAACAGAGAAGTATTTAGGTGCTAAAATAGACCCGTGGATTGGCACAAGCCAATCAGACTGGGAAGGTCAGTTAGAAAGTTGGATTAGTAATTTAAAAATATCGCCCCTAAAGCCTTTACAAAAATTAGAACTTTTAAAAACCTATTTTATACCCAAATTGTATTATTATTTAATATTATCAGAATCCTCAATTAACTATCTTAACAAATTAGATAACATAATTAAAAATGCTGCAAAAGAAATATTACATCTTCGGCAGTCAATCACAGATGGCATATTATATGCTAGATATCGTGACGGAGGCCTTGTGAATTGGGATGAAGGTAGATGGCGACCTTCATCCCAATTTCGATCATGAAAAAGTTCGGGATGCTCCACAGATCCTCAGATGAAATTTTGCATGCCTCATTTCATTTTGAGTGTGAAATTGTAGCGAAGAAGATGCGTAAATTGAGCAAATTAAAGACGTTGGAATTGAGTTGGAACCCTTTTATGAATCGACAAGTGGGAGAAAGTGGTACTATCGGGGAAGACAGTGATAAGGAGTTGGAAGAGTTCAGCAACACCAATTGGGGGAACTGGATATTAACGGAAATTGATAGATGGATAGCCCTCCCATGTCAAGGAGCTGGCGCTCATTGCTATAAAAGCGATAGTATTTCGAATAACTGGTTGAAGAAGATCCAATTTATGAAGACATCTAAAGTAATTAAATCGATTTTATTGAGTACTAATCTATTTCCGACAAGGGCATCCTTGTCGTATGGAAGGCTTTTTAATATTAAATCTTGCAGAAGATGTAATGCAACTTCAGAGACGTTGGCACACATCTCGGGTTAGTGTCCCTATGTTAAGAAAATGAGAATAAAAAGACATAATAGGGTGGCAGAAGAGTTAACTAAATTTGTTTGGAAGAATGGGTGGACAATTTTTGTAGAGGCAAGGATCAAGGATAAGGTAGGGAAATTATCGATCCCTGATCTAATTTTTAAGAAAGATCAGCAAATAGTTGTAGTCGATGTAACAAGAAGAACGGACCTTCAAATCAACTCCTTGGAGGCAGCATGGGAAGAGAACACAAGAAAATATAAACATCTTAAGGATGAGATAATGGACGTCACGGCAAGAGGAAACGTATCCTTCCATGGTTTTGTGATAGGGTCCCGAGGGAAATGGATCGAAAAAAAATGATGAGCTTATGAAAAGCCTCGGGATCTCGAAATTTAAATCTTTCACTCAGAACATCACAACCGTTGTTTTATTTCTGATCCTTGAACTGCTCCGAATTTTTATGGACTCATAATTTTTCCTTACGACATTATTTAACATTATTTTAGAGATTTTTTACTGTAGAATTTTAAATAGTATTTGTTGATTTAAGTAATTTCAGATATTTTAATTTTAAAATCTATTAAAAATGTTTTTAGTAATAAAGTTTGGTAGATTTTAGTTCACATAAATAATTGATGGTGGGTAATAGGTGAAATAAATAAAGTGCACCCTCGACACAACAGGTGATGAGTGGTAAACAATGTCTAATGGTTGATTAACCCAGCTCATCCCTTCCCTTGCTGAGTTCTGATTCAACATTGTTTTTTGTCATTCCCTTAAGATCATCCGGCTGTGGTTTCACTGGATAGGGGTATTCACGTGTCGACGAGCGACGTTAAAACTCGAAAAGGACACAATCCATCACCTATGGGGAGTGCATATAAATAGCCAAATGCCTCATCATCAAATTAGTGACGCGCATGAATGGATGAACGAGATTCACACTGTCCCTACCTACTATCTAGCGAAATCACAGCCAAGCGAACGGGCTTGGCAGAATTAGCAGGGAAAGAAGACCCTGGTGAGCTTGACTCTAGTCTGGCACTGTGAAGAGACATGAGAGGTGTAGAATAAGTGGGAGGCTTCGGCCGCCGGTGAAATACCACTCTTTGTGGGCAGCACGGTGGCACAGTGGTTAGCACTGCTGCCTCACAGCGCCAGAGACCCGGGTTCAATTCCCGCCTGTGTGAGTTTGCTCGTTCTCCCCGTGTCTGCGTGGGTTTCCTCCGGGTGCTCCGGTTTCCTCCCACAGTCCAAAGATGTGCAGGCCAGGTGAATTGGCCTTGCTGAATTGCCCGTAGTGTTAGGTTCGGGGCAAATGTAGGGGTATGGGTGGGTTACGCTTCGGCGGGTCTGTGTTGACTTGTTGGGCCGAAGGGCCTGTTTCCACACTGTAAAGTAATCTAATCTTATCGTTTTTTCACTTCCACTGAGGCAGCGAGGCGAGCCATGAGGGGCTCTCGCTTCTGGTTAGAAGGGCCTGGGCGGCCGGTCGTGACCCGCTCCGGGGACATTGGCAGGTGGGGAGTTTGACTGGGGTGGTACAGCTGTCACACCGTAACGCAGGTGTCCTTAGGCGAGCTCAGGGAGGACAGAAACCTCCCGTGGAGCAGTGTCTGCCTCTCTCCTTTCTTTCAGCAGGGGTGTTGCATTAAAAAATTTTCCAGTCATCTGGGACCCACCCTGACGCCGATGACTCCTGACAGATCACCAAAAATGCCTCCACAATCTCCTCAGCAATCTCCTTCAGAAATCAAGGATGCAGTCCACCTGGTCCCAGTGATTTAATCCCTTCAGTCCTTGCAACTACCCTGGCATCCTTTCGTTCGTGTTGGCATTTCATTCATTTTTCCCCTACGCATTTCTTAATTCTCGTATTTTGTTGTTGTCTTCCACTGTGAAAACTGATGCAATGCATGTATTAAACCTGCACCATTTCGGTGTTCCCCATTACGTCTTCACCAGTGCTACAATTTGCACGCTTCTCTCTGTTATGTCTCCATCCTTCAGACACTCTGCCTGTATTCCTGATGTAGGGCTTTTACCTGAAACGTCGGATTTTCCTGCTCCTCGGATGCTGCCTGAACTGCTGAGGTTTCCAGCACTACTCTACTCCAGAATCTGGTTTCCAGCATCTTCAGTCATTGTTTTGACCAAGTTGATTTTAACCCTACTGCGAACTCTCTTGCAAGGATGCTTGTATTAAAGGAAATTTCCTCCTCTCTCTACAAGAATATCAGGGAGTCTTTCTCCCACTACAACTCCCAGGTCATTTCCTCTCCCCTGAAGCTGCCATTTTCCACTCCCCTCACTGACCTATTCCCTTCATCGCCACCCACACTCAACTATTGCACTCTGTGCTACTTTCTCCCCACTATCACCCTCTTTTCATTCATCTGTCCATCCTTCAGTCTCTTTGCCTGTATTCCTGATGAAGGCCTTTTACCCGAAACGTCGGATTTTCCCGCTACTCGAATGCTGCCTGAACTGCTGTGCCTTTCCAGCACCACTCTACTCCAGTCTCTGGTTTACAGCATCTGCAGTCATTGTTCTTACCTTACTATTCTCTCTGTAACCTTTTAAATATGTGAACAAACTCTTGCAATATTATTTACATTTCAAGTTCACTCACCTACGTATTAAATCTTAAAAACCCATCTTGCCATTTCAGTTGTTCTCTGCAAATTATTAAAGCATTACTAATGCTCTAGGTTTCACTCATCGACATGAGACGGTGTGGTTTTTTTTTGTTTCTGTGCTCTCCCTGACTTCTCTTGTCAGTCATGTTTGCTTTATCCTCTCTTAGCCATGTTTAGGTGGCGTGAGCAATGGATCCGGTGTTACTAGGAGCTCACGTAGTGCCATTTGGACTTGGGATAATGTCTGCCATCTTTACAGGATAGCAGAGTACATGGAACAAAAATGTGACCCGGACACAATGATTGTGGATTTCTCTCCTGGACTGGTAGAGATGTGTTTACGAAACTGCATTCACAGTGAGTTCAGAAGAGAGTATTTACTCACACCAAACCCAAACCAAGATATATTTGTTTCGTCTGAATTTCTCACCTAAATTGACAGTGATTAACTTTAAATGCCCCTTTTTGTTATTTTACCATAATTCTTGTCGACTTATCTTCAGGCGTTTTCCACCAATTACCATCCCCAGAGCCTGTGACTGTCACAACTCCACTCCATTTTCCTTCTGCTTCTCAGATCATAAGGATCAAGAAAATCTGCTTCATTTTTTTTTATTTTTTAAATCTGCCCTGTCAAGACGCAAGGGAATAGCACAGTAAAAAACTTTGCAAATGTCAGGACTGCGGATAAAAAGAAAGTGAAGATTGCACATGCTTGCAATCAGTGTCGAAGAATACGGTACTGGAAAATCACAGCCTGTAAGTCAACATCCAATCATAAGCCCTTCATCAGGCGATTAAATGTCCCAAAAATATGAAGATATTAAAGGAGTTGTGAAACACGGGGCAAAAAAAAATATGAGCAGTAAAGAGGCCGTCCTTCAAAAGTTAACTGAACTAACGTTTGAGTCAAGGACACACCAGACAGACTTCATCCCAAATGTTGAAGAAAGAGGAAGACAATGAGAGAATGTGGATGCGCTGGAAGTCATCTTTCAAGTTACGTGATCTCTGCAAAGTCTCCTGTGCAGTGGAATTCACATTGGAACCCCACTGTTTTGCTTGTTCAGGAGGCTTATTATCAGATCTGACACAACGTCACGAAATACAATGGAGAAAACGTTCCAGTTTTCTTTCAGGATTGTTTATCAGCTGGAAAGCATAGAGTAGGAATAAGCGCTCTTTTCTCAGGCTGGTGTTCTGTTACTGGTGAAGTTCCACAAGGATCAGTAACTGCACTGCTGCCTCACAGTACTCGAGAACTGGGTTCAATTCCAGTGTCACGCGATTGCCTACATGAAGTGTGTACATCCTCAGTGTCTGCGTGGGATTCCTGCGGATGCTGCTGTTTCTGCGCACAGTACAAATGTTCACAGTTCCCGTGAATTGCCTTTTCTATCCAGGAATGTTCAGGCTCGGTGGATTGGGCATACGAAATGCAGCATTATATGGAGAGAGTGGGGCCTCATTGCACGGATTCTATGATCCAATGTTTGAACCAAATTGTTCCCGACCATTTTACATGATTTTGACATTTGGACCTCTTGTACTTTTTCCAAATTTGTTGGCATGTACATTGCCAACATCGTCATGTACATTGTGGGGAGGATGGAGGGAGCCTTCAGGAGAATGTTGACAGGCTCACGAATGGGTCAGGACATGGCAGTTTATTCATAGTACACGATAGCTCCACAAAGAACTTCAATAATTTTGGTTAAATCTTACTGCGCTTTCACAATGTATTTTGAATTTGTATCATACCCTTGATTTTCCTTCTGTAAGCGCCTTGCTCAACAACTATAATTTTAAAAATCGAGATATTTTCCTGAGACAGATGTTAAGCTAACTGTCTGTCATTTCCTACTTGACGTCCCTTCTGTTCTGACGAAAGAAACCCCACTGATCTGGATTGGTTCCCAGGATGCCACTCCACTGATTTTATAATTCTCAGATTTGCTTTCAAATCCATTCATGTTCTTACACCCCATTAATCCACCACTGCTTCTAGCCGTACATTCCTCTGTGCTCTTCCTGATCTTCTACTTCTGCTCTCTGTATTCGAACGTGCCTTACTCCCCAACTGCCAGGTATGGATTTTACAATGAAAGAGTCTGAAGCAGGGTCGCATTTCACTAAACATTGCAGCCTACTGCTTTTGGCTTTAATATGGAGTTCTACCACATCTCCATGTTATCTAAAAAAAAATAGATCAATTAATTCTCATGCCTATGATGTAGATTCCTGCAAAATACTTGACTACTTTCTGTGCGCTGACAAGTACATTAATTTTTCTCGATCCCCTGTTTCATTTTGACTGTGACAAGTCAAATTTTACTGCTCCCTTATTCACTTATAATTGTCCTTTGTTTGACGTCTGTGTTTCTGGTTTTGTGTGTGCTGGGCCAGTGACGGCCTGATGTGAAATTCCAGAGAGTTATGAAGTTGAAAGTGTGTACTCTACCTTTAAGAGAGGTAGAATATTGTTTGCATTGAAAGCTTACTGGAGCAGTGTCAGAGTTTACTGGAAAATTGAAAATATGTAACATTTGGGGTGTGAATAGGTGCCTGAGTTGGTTGCTATTTTGATGACAATTCAATTTTAACCATTTGATTTCGAATTTATTATTCTGCCAACATCGAACCATTGAGATGATATTTTGAACGTCAGACAAAGTTACTGCCATCAAGGAAGACCTGTAGGAGTAAAACAAAAGCCAAAAACAAAAAGACAGGTTGTGAAATGAAGTGGAATGACTCTGGCAATTTGAGCAGCGAAGACCTAATAAATGTTTGCATGAAAGCTGATGGGTTGCGCTGTTGGATCTTATCATCACCATGATCACATGTGCCCTACACGCTGACAATTGATAACTCGGCCGAATCTCTGTTCATCTGCTGCTGAAACTCTCATTTTTCACCCTATGATGTCATTAGAGGAGATTTTAAATGAAAAGGCGGGCGACTTTGGCCGAATGACAAATTGTAATTCTGAGGAATGATGCTTTAAAATGTACCATCAAACGCGACTGTAAAAATTCAGCGAAGGAACAAAAAATGCAGTGACACTGTTGGAAGAGTGCCACAGAGCCCCGAACAACCTAGTGGTATCGTGGACCTAATGGCAGTTAATCTCTCAATCATGATCAAATAAAAGGCTAGGAATAATAGGGGTTTTTCACTACTCCGATGTAGCGTCTCATTGTAATGTGAAATGATTTTTGAAGTGATTTCAAGAGCACTGTTTTGATCAGTCATGGCAAGGCCAACAAGACCGGCACAATAGTGAAGCTAGTTTTGAGATCATAAGCTGGGGAGTAGGAGGAATGGGAGTGAGACAGCATCTTGGTAATCGAGATCACAAGCCAGTCAGCTTAACGTCAGACTGAAAGCAACTTAGCACAAGAATCAGACTAGTGTGGTTGACTTGGTGCGTGTTTATTTTACCATGGCAAAGTGGTCAAAAGTTTAACGTCTGTGGCTTTAATGGAAATGTACCAAGTGAGTTGCCATACTGGCTTTTTGGCAGGAAATCAAGACGAATTGTTAACATCTGGTAATATCTGGTCCATGACAGTAAAGGCTCCGACATGATGATTGATTTCACAACCACCGGGATTGAAATTGATCGACTGGTTTCAAGTTCCCGATGATGGGACACGTTTACCCATCAAGAGTCACAGCACCAGCACAGACAGAACGGTGCCGATGTGCCTGTTAGATTATGGAACGCCCCAGTGAAATGGGAGGAGCGATGTAAAGGAGGGTTAGTGACCATGGAAGAGAGGGAAATCTCTGAAAAAGCGTTGGTGTGAATTCTGATTTATGAAATGGAGAAGTGTGATATTCCACATAAGTAACCAGTGTTGTGGAATATCGTATTATCTCGTGTTCACAGAGCTAAACTAAGAGAGACTGAGAGGCACAGCAGTGAAGATCAAACTTGAAATGGGCATGAGGATGAGCCGTCTGTGACCCTATAAAGGTGCATGAAATGCCGGGGCTGGGACTCCAACCTCACCTGTAGTACCTTCTATTGACATGGAGCAGGGAGCATTGTGATATCAGATCGGGACTTCCATCTCAAATGCAGTAAATTCTGTTGGCATAAAACAGGGGGCATTGTGGCAGCAAGCTGGAAGTTCCAACCACACCTGGAGCAGCTGTATTGATAAGGAGCACGGAGCAATGAGACATCAACTTGGGAGAAAGGATACTCAATTACTTAAATCTAAATTAAATTATAATTAGCAGGACCCATGTATGTAGATTGAGTTAATATCTGTCCCAGGGAAATCTCTCAATAATAAGGGGAAATGTTGCAAAGATTTAGCTTGTGGAGGAGAATCTGTGCAGAAAGAAACGCAGGTAAAATTTTCTTTTTCTGACTTTTATGATAATACTGACTGCGTGTTTGGTTAAATTGCAGCAAGCGATTTTCAGCTCGTGTCATGTTATTACATTTCCTGAAAACCCATGAACGCAAACTACACTTCCATAAATTAACGGTATATAACCAGCTCAAAGGGAGAAGACAGGGGGTGGAGTTGGAGGGTTGTTTTTCTGACTGGAGCACCGTGACCAGTGGAGTGGAATTTTACACTTAATGGTAATGTCCGAGGGACTGTTGCTGAACAAAGAGACCTTGGAGTGCAGTTTCATAGATCCTTGAAATTGGAGTCGCAGGTAGATAGGATAGTGAAGAAGGCGTTTGGTTTGCTTTCATTTATTGGTCAGAGTATTAAAAACATGAGTTGGGAGGTCATGTTGCGGCTGTACAAGACATTGGTTCGGCCACTGTTGGAATATTGCGTGCAATTCTAGTCTCCTTTCTATCGGAAACACTTAAGGAAACTTGAAAGGGTTCCAAAAATAATTATGAGGATTTTGACAGGGTTGGAGCATTTGTGATATAGGGAGAGACTTAAGAAGCTGGGGCTGTTTTCCCTGGAGCGTGGGATGCTGACGGTTGACTTATTCGAGGTTTTCAAAATTATGAGGGTCATAAATACGACAAATAGAAAAAGTTTTTTCCCTGCGGTCTGTGAATCCAAAATTAAAGGGCATAGGTTCAGGGTGAAAGGGAAAAGATATAAATGAGACTGATGAGGCAGCGTATTCACACAGAGAGTGGTAAGTGCATGGAATGTGCTGCCAGAGGAAGTGGTGGAGTCTGGTATAATTGCAACATTTAAGAGGCTTTGGATGGATATACAAATAGGAAGGGTTTGGAAAAATATGGACCAGGTGATGGCAGGTGTGACTAGACTGGGTTGTGATATCTGGTGAGCATGGACGAGTAGTACCAAAGGGTCTGTTTCCATGCTGTACATCTCTATGACTCTATTTGATGTTGCCATTATGCTCGAGTTCGTCTTGCTTTATGAAGGAAAAAGCAGAAAACTAATGTTGAAATTTACAGGATCTCCGATGATCCTATTCAATGGCTGAACAGACAAGAGGCTGAATGGAAGCTTCATTATTACAGATAAGTTATCAGTATGAAATGCGCTGAAACACAAAGTGGGGAGGATTGGACTGTAGCAGTGGTGGTGATTTTCTTTCCAGGTTAAATTTTTGAATATGACTGCTATTTCTCCTGTCCATGTTAACATCACAACTCTGAAGCATGAAAGCGTGAAGCACATGTGGAGCAAGTGGCGCAACGTCGAATGTGCCTGACCTGAGATCAGAACATTGCAGGTTTCAATCCTCTCTCGCTCGAGGTTAATACATGTATCCATTCCACTTACAACGTTATCTTCCTCATTGTTCTGAAGCCGAGATGAAGATTGAGCTCCCGATATGCAGACACGAGAATCTCTTTCAGTACACGTCCCAGATAACATCACAGTCAATGTCGCAGCGTCATCAGAAGTGAGGAAGACCAAATAGACCCACACACTGCAAATCGGCACTTTTCAATTTCACAGAACCATCGAACCAATCGCTGTGGCTCCTCGAAATGGCAAAGAAACAAAATAAACATCTGAGTCTCATGTTGGTTCATGGAGTGCCGAGGCCCCTTCTCCTTCTTAAAGAGGCTGGCACGTTGACACTGATTTTCATAGACACATTGTTTGATTCGAAGAATAGAAAGGATTCCTCTTCCAGATGCCCATGCTGTTGATGCTGAACAAAACAGCCTTAAAAGGGAATTAAACCCGGACCACAGTGGTAAAAGTGGCAATTCAGAACCAGTACACGACCAGGGACGACTACAGCGGTCAGACGCACGTAGAGTGATATACCTCAAGCGTGTTGGACGCGTTCCTGGCAGAAACAACCGCTTGACTATCCTCATTCCATTTTCCATTCCTTTGCCTTGGAAGCCTTAGCGTCACAAATACAGACTGAATACCTCTGAAGGTTGTGTTGATTTCATGAGAATGAGTTGCAGATTTATCCACCAAGAATGGTGGATAAATTATTTACTGCTAATCTTCTGAAAGAATTCTGCATCCTAAATTTAGTCTACACCCCTTGGTATTTGACCGAGAAGAAACATTTCTTTCAGCCGAACCTGCCTTTATCGCTCATTGTTTTGCACATTTCAATCTTTTTTTCTCACAATCTCCTCTTCTCCATTGAGATTAGAACAGAGAACCGGATCTTTTCCAAAAAAAAACATCCTTTGCTGAATACTGCATTCTTTCCTATTCCTGAGCCTGATGTTCCAGTGATCTCTGGTACATGTCAGTAATAATTGCAAAATGAGCACTGATCTCACAACAGCAGGATGTAAAGGGATCGATTGATTTTATGTTCCTAATTGTGGGATTGGGTCATGTTCGTCGAAGAAAATTGATTGCAGCTGCACAGACTGAACAGTGTCAATGCGAGTGTTTGATTGCCAAAATCCCTCAGAGAAATTGGAGGAGTGATCTAAAGCAGGGTTACTGCTCGTGGGATGGTGTGAAGTCTCCGAGAATGGTTTTTTTTTGAATCCTGATACGTAGACAGCAAAGATGTGAAAGGGCGTTGGTTTGAAGGAGCAAAATCATCACCTCGACGAATATTTTCATGTCAAAAAAGATTGATTCGCTCCTGCATTTGTTCATCATGTCTTACTCTGCAAAAATCGGTAACAAATGACAATACTGGAAGTCAAATTGCAGATGATCTTTCTGCTGCCACAACACAAAGTGCTAAACCCTGCACGATACCGGCACCACACGGAATATCATGATGCATAAAGCAGTAGAGATAGTGGCAGAGGATATGTTAGGAACAGGACCACATGAAATGGAGGAACACTTGACAGGCAGTGACAGAGACATGCAAACTCATGGTAGGCTGAATGGTTAACTTCGGTATCTCCAGAGCCGATGGATATTTCATCACTTAGTTTGTTGAAGGCGCAGATTGATATAATTCTCCAGAAAATGAAAGCGTCAGGGAATAGCGCAGGCAATTGCTGGAATGTATTTCTGCAAAAGAAATGCAGTTTACCATTGGCTACTTTACCAATTTCCTCATACAAGGAAATGACCACTGCTGTGGAATATCATATCGTCCCAGATATCAGGCCTGGTAGAAGAAACGGTGCGGTGCAGCAGCGAAGATCAAACTGGAAATGTGGATGGGGATGAGCTAGTGGATATGGGTTCAGTAGTGAAGTCAGTGAGAGTGAAATATTTATCTGAAAGTATAGAGTCAGTTAAAATGCCCGGGACTGGGAGTTCCAACGTTCTGTGGAACAGCTGCTAATGACGTGATATACATCGCATGAGGCTCCAACCTCGACTGCAGCAACTTCCATTGACACGAAGCAGGGAGCTTTGGGACATCAAGCTGGCAGTTGCAACTTTTCCTGGAGCAGCTTCTATTTACATCTGCACAGAGAGAAACGGAGGTAATGTTTTCGCCCTCTCAAATTTCTCATATGGCTAACGATACTCTGGGCAAAAAGGGATTTTTTTTGCTCATTTCATTTTATTCAATTTTTTTGTAAACGCGCATAGGTCGTTAAAGTAGTCTCAAACTTCCAAAATTACAGCAATGCGATATTGTGAATAGCCATTAGCTTATCACCTTTGATGGAGCAAAATCAGTGAAGTGAACTTGAAATTCATCAGATGAGCGGAGATCCCATTGAATGGCTGAGCAGACATAAAGTGAATGGAAGTTTCATCAGGATGAACGTATTTTAGTTACAAAACTTCCCATTGCACAAAAAGTGGATCATTGGAATGAAGCAGTAAAGGTGGTTATCTTGCCTGGTTATTTACTTTGTGAACATGAATACGATTGGTCACGTCCGTCATTAGACCACAACTCTGCAGAACGCCAACTTCAAGCACGCGCGAGCACTGTGCCAGAATGGATAATGCGCTTGATGACGTTCCAGAAATGGCAGTTAAGCTTTCGACTTGGTTCAGGAGCAAGACTGGCAGGCTTCAAACTCACATACAAGCTAATCTACCGCATTGTTACAAAGCCGAAATAAGGTTTGAATTCTTAACCTTCAGGAATGAAAGTCATTGAGGAAATGTCCCTGAGAACAGCAGAGTAAATATCCTAGCGTATCACAGGAAGGGAAGCTGAAAGCACACGCTGCTCAAGGCTACCTTTCAATTTTCCAAACCCACAAAGAGAACCATATTCACAATACTTGCCAAAGAGTGACTGGGATGTGGGAGCTCAGATCCAGCGAATTCTTTAAACTTCAATGTCCCGAGAGATTGTGGTGATACCAACGCTGACTTTGCACAAGACTAAGGTTGATAGATTTCTAATAATCTTCAAAGTGTGATGGTACACTGCAGGGTATTGTTGAAATGTATTTCTTAGTAACAATGTAGTTGAACATCGGTTAATTAACCAATTTCACAACTCAAGTAGTAATTACTGCTGTGCAAGATCATATAGCCCAACTTTGAAAGGCGTGGAGTCAGAGAAATTGAGTGATGCAGTGGAAATGGAGATGACAATGAGCGCGAGGATGTGGCTGCTGTGATGCAGTCGGTGAGTGCAATGTCATTCGCTGATGGTACAGAGGCAAGTGAAATGTGAGCTCCATCTTCACCTAGGCCAGCTTCTATTGGCATCAAGCAGGGGACATTGCGACATCAGACTGGGGGAAAGTCTACTCAGCTATTTTAATCATACGTGAAGTAGTTACGTAGCAAGACACATGTTTCTGGATTGAGGGAGTATCGGCGACAGAGAAATGCCTCAATCAAAAAGAAAACTTCTGCAAAGAATCAACTCATGGAGAGAACAGAGAGAGGTAGATGTTATGTTTGCATTATCTGAGTGTTCTTCTATGGCTGACTCTACACTGGGTTACACTGCCTAAGTAAATTGGCAGCTTTCATCTGTTTCATAGTATATAATTTCATGCATCGTCGCACAGGTCGTTAAAGTAATCAAAACCTCCGGAAATTAACTGGTATATACGACGTGATGTCTAGGCTCGTTTTCACTTCAGTTGTGGAGGAATAGCAGGAACGTCCATTCGAAATTTATCAGATGCCATTGAATGGCTGAGCAGACAGTGGGTGAATGGAACTTCATGAGAACATATATGTTTTCTTTGGGAAACTCGCCGCTTTGCAAAGTGACGAACATTGGACTGAAACAGTAAAAGTGATTATCTTTATTGGTTGTTAAAATATTTGAATACAACAGCGATTGCTCGTGTCAGTGATAACATCACAACCCTTAAAACTTACAGCATGCATCAAGCCAGTGGCAGAACAAATAACATGCATAACTACAAAAGTGCAGAATGGAGTTTCGAATCCAACCGGGCTTGCGATCTGCGATGACTATATTGCACTGAAAACTGACTGTTCTGAAGCTGAAATGAGGCCTGCGCCTTGAACTGCAGGGACAAGAGTTCCTTCATTGAATGTCAGAGTTAATATCCGAGAGTCATCACTACAGGGGAAGCTGAAATCCTTGCTCACGCTGCCCTTTACACCTGTCAACTTTCCGATGTTCACTGTGGCACCTGCGATTGTCAAGGAAACAAGACACAAAACCAAGTCTCAGCTTTGGAAATCTGAGGAAAATCTTTCAGAAGCGGAATCAGAGGCGAATGGAGTGTGAACTGTCTGAATGAGCGGAGACTGCCGAGGCACCGTCCCCCTTCTTTAAGAGGCTGGGATATCGTCTCTCATTTCTCGATGTCATTAATTGATCCGAGGTATTAAAAGCACTCCACTTGCATGTGGTTTGCTTTTGCCGCAGTCGCTGTCAGGATCAAAATAAACGCCAACTCCCGGACTGAGAATCAAAACCTGGTCACAGTGAAGAAAGCGAAAAAAATGGAACTGCTAGCTCACCACGGACAGCGACACAAATGATACATATGTGTAGAATGAAAGCCCTCAAGCTCGTTGTACATGCTTTTGTCAGAAGCAAACTTTATTCATTCTCATCACTTGGAATTGCATGCGTCAATATCTCAAGTTCAGATACGAGTATTTCTGCAGGTTATGTGGGTTCGCTTCTGCGCATCTTTGTCGACAGCAGATTCAACCATCTGCTTGTAGATGAGCTTTTTCTGCAAATCTCCTCAACCCTTCCCACCTGTTAACTTCAGTCTACTCCCCTGTTGGTCATTCAAGAGGAAACGTTTCTTTTAGTCTGCATTGTCCATGTCGCTCATTATTTAGTGCATGTGAACCATGTATCCTCACAGTCTCCTCTGCCTTAGGAAAACAACCCCAGTCAAAACAATCTGTCTTCATAACCTAAACGTTTCAACTCGATAAATTTCTGCACGGTTTCCACTGTGATCACATGACTACTGTCATGTGCATTGCAGAACTGCACGCAATATTTTGGGGGAACCGAATGAGCAAATGATAAAATGGCTGGAGAAAGCCACAGAAAATTATCTTTTCGAATAAAACTTCTTTTACTCAATACTGCGCTGTGCTCTTATCTTGAGCCTGATGCTCCATTAATCTCTTGTCCATGTCAGTAAAGGCTGCCCGACGAGGATTAATTACGGAACACCTGCAACTAAATAGATTGAATTGCTTGAAGATGCCGATCATTGGATTGGGGCACTTTCACCCAAAACAGTGACCGCAGCAGTACAGAATGAACAGTGTAAATGTGAATATTATATTGTGCAATATCTCAGTGAAATGGGAGGGTGGACGTTTCGGCGAGTTAGTTCTTGGTGGAGCGAAAGGTTTCTCCGATAAAGGGTTGCTATGATATTTGAAACACAAAGATGTGATACAGCGGGTGTTGAAGAAGGGAAGTTATCACCACGAAGAGTATTTTTATGTAAAACAAGGATTGATTTTCCCAGCGTTTGCTCAGCACATATTACATGTAGTAAAACGGGAAAATGCCGATTCCTGTCACTGTGATTCGAGCAGAACTTGCTGTGGTCACAATGCCAAGGAAGAACCATTTCATGATCCTGGCGCCACATGCAAAAGCACGATGCAAAAAGCAATAAGGATCGTGGCAGAGGTTACGCCAGGAACAGAACCACACGAACAAAGGAATACTGGTCAAACAGTGACTGAGATGTGGGAACTCGGATTCGGTTGAATCTTTAACTTCTATGTCTCGAGAGACTGCAGAAATTGCAACACTGAGGTTGTAGGAGATTACGTTTGTGAGATATCTCCAAACGTTCAAAGGGTCATGGGATACTGCAAGGTATTGATGAAATGTATTTCTCAATAGCACTGTATTTTAACATGGGTTACTTCACAAATTTTCTCCCTCATTGACAGAATCATGCAATGGCATATCATATAATCCCAGTTCCCAGGCGTGGAGTCAGAGAAATTGAGTCGCACTGCTTGGAAATGGTGATGGCGATGAGCGCAACCATGTGGCTGCAACAATACAATCAGTGAGCGGAATGGCATTCTCTGATGATACAGTGGCGCGTGAAATATCGAAGCTAAAAGCTCCTGCCTTACCGAAAGCGGCTTCAATTCCCACGCATCAATAGGCAGTGGGACATCAGGCTGGCAGCTCCAATTTTACATGCAAGAACTTGTATTGACATGGAGCAGGGCACATTGGGACATCAGCTGGGCGGAAAGATTGTCAACTATTTTACTCTTACGTGAAGTAGTTCTCAGCAGGACACGTGTTTGCGGATTCAGGTAAAATCTGCAACTGGGACAGTCTAAATTACAAAGAATAATTCTCCCAGGTGCAAGGGTACGTGATGTCTCTGATCGTGTTTTCCGAGTCCTTAAGGGGGAGGGGGAGCAGCCTGAAGTCGTGGTCCATATTGGCACCAATGACAAAGGTAGGAGGAGTGCTGAGGATGTTAGACAGGCTTTTAGGGAGCTAGGTTGGAAGCTCAGAGTTAGAACGAACAGAGTTGTTGTCTCTGGTTTGTTACCCGTGCCACGTGATAGAGAGTCGAGGAATAGGGAGAGAGAAGAGTTAAATGCGTGGCTACAGGGATGGTGTAGGAGGGAGGGATTTCGGTACTTGGATAACTGGGGTTCTTTCTGGGGAAGGTGGGACCTCTATAAACAGGATGGTCTGCACCTGAACCTGAGGGGCACCAGTATCCTTGGGGGGAGGTTTGCTAGTGCTCTTGGGGGGGGTTTAAACTAACTCTGCAGGGGCATGGGAACCCAGACTGTAGCTTTAGGGTGCAGGACCTGGAGTGTAGGGAGGTTAGGAATATGGCATCAATCTTAAAGGAGGGTGCCTGTAAACAGAAGAGTGGCTTGAAGTGTGTATACTTTAATGCCAGAAGTATACGAAATAAGGTAGGTGAACTCGCAGCGTGGGTTGGTACCTGGGACTTCGATGTTGTGGCTATTACGGAGACATGGCTAGATCAGGGACAGGATTGGCTGTTGCAGGTTCCAGGGTTTAAATGTTTTAGTAGGGTCAGAGGTGGGGGTAAAAGAGGCGGGGGTGGCTTTGCTTGTCAAAGATAGTATTACAGCGGTGGAAAGGAAGACGGACGAAGATTTGCCATCTGAGGTAGTTTGGGTTGAGGTTAGGAATAGGAGAGGTGAGGTCACCCTGTTAGGAGTCTTTCACAGGCCTCCTAATAGTCCTAGAATCGTTGAAGAAAGGATTGCGAAGATGATTCAGGAGAAGAGTGACAGTAATAGGGTGATCGTTATGGGAGACTTTAACTTTCCTGATATTGATTGGGAAAGCTATAGCTCAAGTTCGTTAGATGGGTCAGTGTTTGTGCAATGTGTGCAGGAGAGTTTCCTGACACAATATGTAGATAAGCCAACAAGAGGTGAGGCCATACTGGATTTGGTTCTGGGAAACGAACCAGGCCAGGTATTAGAACTAGAGGTAGGTGAGCACTTTGGGGACAGTGACCACAATTCGGTGATTTTTAGTCTAGTGATGGAGAGGGATAAGTGTGTACTACAGGGCAAGAGTTATAGCTGGGGGCAGGGAAATTATGATGCGTTGAGGCATGACTTAGGATGTGTGGATTGGAAAAATAGATTCCAAGGCAAGAGCGTAATTGATATGTGGAACTTGTTCAAGGAGCAACTATTGAGTGCCATTGAGAAGTACGTACCTATCAGGCAGGGAGGAAAGGGTCGTGTGAGGGAGCCGTGGTTTAATAAGGAGTTGGAATCCCTTGTTAAATGGAAGAGGGCGGCCTTTGTAAAGATGAGGCGTGAAGGTTCAATAGGTGCGATTGAGAGTTATAAGGTAGCCCGGAAGGACCTGAAGAGAGAGCTAAGAGCAGCAAGGAGGGGACATGAAAGGTCCTTAGTTGGTAGGATTAGGGAAAACCTTAAGGCTTTCTATAGGTATGTTAGGAATAAAAGAATGACTAGGGAAGGAATAGGTCCAATCAAGGATAGTAATGGGAAGTTGCGTGTGGAGGCTGAAGAGATTGGGGAGGCGCTGAATGAATACTTTTCGTCAGTATTCACTCAGGAACAGGACATTGTTGTCGATATGAATACTGAGGCACGAATAAGTAGAATGGATGGCTTTGAGATATGTAGAGAAGAGGTGTTGGAAATTCTGGCAAGGGTGAAAATAGGTAAGTCCCCTGGGCCTGATGACATTTATCCTAGGATTCTCTGGGAAGCAAGGGAGGAGATTGCAGAGCCATTGGCCTTGATTTTTGTGTCCTCTTTGTCGACAGGAGTAGTGCCAGAGGACTGGAGGCTAGCAAACGTGGTTCCCTTGTTCAAGAAGGGGAGTAGGGATAATCCTAGTAACTATAGGCCAGTGAGTCTCACTTCTGTTGTGGGCAAAGTCTTAGAGAGAATTGTAAGGGATAGGATTTATGCACATCTGGATAAGAATGATGTGATCAAGGATAGTCAGCATGGTTTTGTGAAGGGCAGGTCGTGCCTCACAAACCTTATTGAATTCTTTGAGAAGGTGACTAAGGAGGTAGATGAGGGGAAAGCGGTAGATGTGGTATATATGGATTTTAGTAAGGCGTTTGATAAGGTCCCCCATGGTAGGCTACTGCAGAAAATACAGCGATATGGCATTGAGGGTGAGTTGGAGGTTTGGATTAGGAATTGGCTGGCTGGAAGAAGACAGAGGGTAGTAGTTGATGGCAAAGGTTCATCTTGGAGTCCCGTCACTAGCGGTGTTCCGCAAAGACCTGTTTTGGGACCATTGCTGTTTGTCATTTTTATAAATGACCTGGAGGAAGGGTTAGAAGGTTGGGTGAGCAAGTTTGCGGATGATACAAAAGTCGGAGGAGTTGTAGACAGTGAGGAAGGATATGGCAGGTTACAGCGGGATATAGAGAAGCTGCAGAGCTGGGCAGAAAGGTGGCAAATGGAGTTCAATGTAGCTAAGTGTGAAGTGATTCACTTTGGTAAGAGTAATAAAAAGATGGATTAATGGGCTAATGGTAGACTACTTGGTAGTGTGGAAGAGCAGAGGGATCTTGGTGTCCATGTACACAGATCTCTGAAAGTTGCCACCCAGGTAAATAGTGCAGTGAAGAAGGCATATGGCGTACTGGCTTTTATTGGTAGAGGAATTGAGTTCCGGAGTACTGAGGTCATGCTGCAGTTGTATAAGACTCTGGTGCGGCCGCATCTGGAATATTGTGTGCAGTTTTGGTCGCCATACTATAGGAAGGATGTGGAGGCACTGGAACGGGTGCAGAGGAAGTTTACCAGGATGTTGCCTGGTATGGTAGGAAGATCCTATGAGGAAAGGCTGAGGCACTTGGGGTTGTTTTCTTTGGAGAAATGAAGGTTTAGGGGTGATTTGATAGAGGTGTACAAGATGATTAGGGGGTTAGATAGGGTTGACAGTGAGAACCTTTTTCCACGTATGGAGTCAGCTATTACAAGGGGGCATAGCTTTAAATTAAGGGGGGATAGATATAGGACTGATGTTAGGGGTAGGTTCTTCACTCAGCGAGTCGTAAGTTCATTGAGTGCCCTGCCAGTAGCAGTGGTGGACTCTCCCTCTTTATGGGTATTTAAGCGGGCATTGGATAGGTATATGGAGGATAGTGGGTTAGTGTAGGTTAGCTGGGCTTTGATCGGCGCAACATCGAGGGCCGAAGGGCCTGTACTGCGCTGTATTCTTCTATGTTCTATGTTCTAAAGAGTCAATTCTTGGAGAAGCATCTGTGCAGAGAGAAGCAGAGGAATTTTTTACGTCATCTGCCCGTCCTTATATGATTGACTTTGGACTGGGTTAATTTCCATGATGGGATTTTTTCGCTCGGGTCACAGTATTCACTTTCCTGCATAGTCGCAATGGTCGTTACTGTAATCGAAACCTCTGAAAAATTAACTGGTTTATACGATATGGTGATTAGGCTCATGTTCATGTCAGTTATGCTGAAGAAGTGGATTCGAAATTCATCAGATCATCAGTGATCCCATTGAATGACTGAGCAGACAGAATGTGAATGGAAGCTTCATATGTGTTTTTTTTGGAAAATTCTCTGCTTTGAAAGGTGATGAAAATTGGACTGAAGCAGTGGCAGAAATTACCTTTATTGCTTGTTCAACTGGTGAACATCACTGCTGTTAATCATGTTAGTGCTAACATCACGGCTCCTCAGTCGTTAATTGTGCGTCAGGCCTGTGGTGCAATGAATAACGCACCTGATTACGGATCAGGAGAACGTAGGTTCGAGTCCTACCTGGCTCGAGCGAAGTGTACTCTTTTATTACTAATCACAAACTGATTTTTCTGCAGCCGAAATAAGGTATGTTTTCTTCATCTGCAGGAACGAGAATGCCTTCATTAAATGCTCCCGAGAGCATGAGAGTCAATGTTCCAGCGTCATCACAGGAGGGAAGCCGAATAGTCGCACACATTGGTCATGGGCACCTTTCCATTTCACAAAGCCACCGATCGCATCATTGTTGCTCGCGGGAATGCTAGGCTTTGAGCATTTTTTGAAACTCTTTGGCCAATGGATTCAGAGAAGAATGAAGAGTTAAATGTCCAACTAATCTTTTTAGAGAGTGATTTCCAGATTCTACCACCCGCAGACTGATAATGTTTTCCAACTAATCTATTCAAAGCTTTCTGCATCTTGTCTGAAATCTACAAACCCTGGTGATCGATCAAGAGCAAATGTTTCCTTCAATCTGTAATTCCATGCTCCTCATTATTTCGTACACGTCAATTATGTCTCCTCACAATCAGCTCTGCGCTGAGATAAGAACCCCCGTTTTGCCTAGGACAGACCACTCAAAACATTCTTATGCAGGAAATCCAGAGTGTAACATCGCTATTTGTTTTGGTGAGTATGTCGTAAAATTTACTTGGAATACTTTAGCTAGGTTCACTTCCAGTTTTTAAAACACAAAGAAAATTATTCACAAAACTAAGGAATGAAACACAACGAACAGAATATAGAATATCCACAGAACTCAGCTATCTAAAGTAGATTCATTCTGCTTTTCCAAAGATACACAAGATACATAATTAAACCCCATAAACACAGAGTACAAATGAAACAGGTTTACAGGTCGAAATTAGAGAGGCAAAAGAAGAGAGACACGCACATCACTGGCATCGATAGGCACATTGAAAACCTTTGTGTAATTAGGTGTGGCTGATACTTTGGCAATGGTTAACAAAGTATTTAGGCTGTCAAATACCTTTTGAAATTCTTGTGTTCGCTGAAATTTCTTGGCTGTTATTATCAATTCGGTGAGTGGAGCAGACCTACTTCTAACAATCAGCACAAACTTTCAGTAAAAGCCACTCAGTCCAGTAAACCGTAGTACTGTTCTTTTCGTCAACAATGTATAAAAGTCCCCTGTTACTTTCATTTGCGCATCCCGTAGGGCTATTTTTCCGTGTTCAACGACATATCCCAGGAATGTGACTTTGGCTTTGGCAGAATCACTTTCAGCTAGGTTTCCAAACCAGTTTGACTTCCGAATTCGATCAAACAAGCTCGATAAATGCTGTACATAATCACTCCATGAGAGACTGATCATCACCAGACACAATACACATCACACAGTTGCGTAACCAGTAATTACCCTGTCAGTTAACCTCTGAAATGTAAGTGAAGTGTTTTTCGTACAAACGGCATTACTTTAAATTTCTGAAGTACAGTTGGCATTACAAAATAGTCCACACATAACTATTGGGTCTTACCTGGCTTTGGCACCATAATGATGGGTGAACTCCACTCATTGAAACTCACTTCGGTTATGCCATCTTGGCATATACGTGGTATCTCCATATGAACTTGCACCAACTTTACAGGGTTATGCCTGCAAAGATGTTACA
The DNA here is from genome assembly GCF_047496795.1 of Chiloscyllium punctatum. Classification (NCBI taxonomy): domain Eukaryota; kingdom Metazoa; phylum Chordata; class Chondrichthyes; order Orectolobiformes; family Hemiscylliidae; genus Chiloscyllium; species Chiloscyllium punctatum. The sequence continues at coordinate 62,979,091 of NC_092751.1, read as the reverse complement.
AAATCAGAACAGCATCTCCTATATTTACATCATCTACAATTAGGTTATTAATTCCCAGTTTATTTCAGCAGATCTCCCCATGCAAGAGTAAAATTCCTACGATTTTCTTCTGGAAGATAACTGAATAATTATACCAATAACTTTTTCATTGTCCAATTTTATTTCAGGAACGTCCAATGCAGAATTCCCTGACATTGGTTCTTCCCAGTGTGTTGTAGTCAATAACACATTGTCCCGTTGCGTTCATTATCCGCCAAAATAACATTAGCGCATATTCCCATCACACATTCTGTGAGATTCCTTCATGTCAGGAGTTCCTGCCAAGTAGCTAACCTCACTCAATTTCCCCTCAATTTGATAAGGTCTTCTAATCCTTGCTTTAACGTTTCACCGATTCATGAAATTTAAATAAATACATTGTTACCAGTGGCAAAATTCTGATGTTTTTGTTTTTCATACACTTCCTGCTTCATAATTTGCTGCGATCCTTTTAAATGCTCTCTCGACAACTCCCCAACATTATTTAGTCGAACTCTTAAATTGGACACATCGTCCTCTCTGTAATCTGACTGATTAATTTTTCCTTAATAAATTTTAATGGTACTCTTACTTTATGCCCAAAATTGGTTTCAGGTGGACTTAGTTTTGTGGATTCTTTAGGTACTTCTCAGATCACAAACAGCACTGAAGCAACTCCCTTATGGAAATAATCTGGCTACTCCGAACCATAAAACCTCAACATAATCTTTAATAATTGACGTCACCTTTCCAGTGCACCCTGTGATTCTGGATGGTACACAGTAGATTTGATTTGATTTATTCCTAAACTATCTATATACTCCCTGGAAAGTTTGGATGTGAAGTTTGACCCTTGATCTAATTGTATCTCCTATGGTAGTCTTTATCTTTTTTTAAAAATCGTAATTCTTCCTCAATCCTTTTAGCTGTCATATTGCACAATTAAACAGCATTTACAAATCTTGTCAATACATCCACTTATGTTAATTAATACTTATTCCCGTCTTTATTGGATTTAGGGAACCGACACAATGCATCAAGACACTTAAGAAAGATTCGTTGAACGCTGCAATAGATATTAAAGGTGCAGGCTTTATTATTTCCCATGGTTTTCCGTTTAGTTGAAATGCATGACAAGTCTAGCAAAATTCAACTACATTCCTCTGCAATCCAGTCCAGTAAAAATGTCTTTGTATTTTAGCCTCCATTTGCCTCACACCTAAATGATATCCAATTTGTGGCACATGCGGCACTTGAAGCCCCAATTTTCTGTACCTGACTGGAAAAAACATTCTGCCCATTTCTCACGTGCTTGAATATGTGTTCGTCTCCATTTCCTCCTTAACATATCATTTGCTGAGTAAAATCGCACAGGGATGCATTCACTCTCCTTCCAAATATATGTCTTCTGATCCAACTGCTTTAAGTTTTCATCTTTCTGCTGTAACTCAGTAGCATAGCTGAGCTGAATATACTTGCATTTTTAACGTTTGTCCCCTGCTGTGTCCCACTTATCTGACAATAAAAATTTTGTAATCTTGATGCATTGTGTAGGTTCCCTACATCCAATAGAAGATTGGAATAAGTATTATCATATTACAGCCTCCTATTCTGTGCCTTTTGATTTATCCTGCTTTAGATTGTGACTCTGTGATCGCATAAAGACACAATCTGGGAAAATTCCTTTATCAACGTCCTATAATGCTACTTTTGTCTGCATCTCGACTGGCTTTTCAACTGAAGTATGCAGCAGGCTTACCGGTGATTGAGCTATATCATTTGCAAGCACAAATTGTATTCTTGGAGGTGAGAGTTTGTCCAGAACTCCCACCACAAAGTCCCCACTCTTTTCAGCCCACTCTAGCCTCACTGTACATAACTGAGCAATGTTCTGTCCTACTGTGAATTCCCATACGCATAGTTCTTCAGGAGTACACATTTCCCCATACTTCTGCATCACAGGCAGGCACGATCCTGTGTCTCTTAATATTGTTTACCTCTCTATCTTGTCCTCCTGGCCAAGGTAAATAAACTTTATCTTTGCAGGTATATTATTAAAGCAGATCTGGCACTTGCCCCTTAAAAACCTCTGATCGGTTTGTGCACTCTGATGCAGCTTTCCAGCCACCACTGTACTTTCTATTACCATGCCAACAAAACGTCCAGGCTTGTTTTGTTTTCCTGCATCTGACTTTTCAGTACTTTCCATAGTTCTCCAATACTGATTTCATGTGGCCTACTTTATTGCAATGCAAACCTCAGATCGTGTTCCCTTCAAAGTTTTCCTATTTACCCTCTGATAATTAATCCTCATGATCTTCACAGAAATTTAAATATCCCGTTCCACGTGAGGATTTCTCGTTGCCCAATTTCTATCCCTCAGATTTAAAAAGATTCTGGAAGCCCATCCTTATTTTAAGCACCAGTTCATTAAAATCAGCCATTTCAGCTGCTAACCGTGTTGTTTTAATAATATGCTCTTCCAGAGTAAGCTTATCTTCAGCCTTTGTCTCCTGCTTTTTAAGGTGAATTCCTTTAATAATTGCCAAATCTGAAGTTCAAACTCTGTCTCCCTTTCTCTCTGCTCTGTTAATCTCTCTTCTTCGAATCGCATCTCAAACTGCTTCAAATCTGGTGTCTTTTCCTTATCTCTTGCGTCTCACCCAAGCTGCTTCATATTCAATTAACGTTTAAACATCTCCACAGATTCTCATGAATTTTCCAGTTTAGTTAAATGCCCAGCTACTGCGGGGAATGACCTCTCCTTTCCTCACAGAAAGAGGCAAATACAACCCCAGCACTTCTGCTAATTCCAAAAGCCTGGCCTTAATCAGTTTTTTGTAAAACTACCAACTTTACATCGTCCATAGCCAGATAACTCTTTGAACCTAAATGTGACATTGCTTTCCCAAGCATTGTCTCTTCCAATCCAAATCGACACCCGAAATAAAGACGCAAGCACATATCAGTTGCTCTTTTAATCCATCAACTATCTTACAATTTGTTATGGGCTGGGTTAAACCATTCAAAACGTTATTAAGCAGAAACCCAGATCGGAACACTATATTCTTTTTCGTTTAGTGTAGAGTGAAAATTACCCGAGTCAGCTAGTTACAAAAAATATTCACAAAATGACGATTTGAAAAAGAAAAAGAGTATTGAATACCCACAGAAATTTGTCTATCCAAAGTAGACTTAATTATGTTGTTCTGAAAGTACACAACAATCCTAAAAAATCCCAGCACCTTAAACACAGTAAAAATGAAAGAAAACTTACGGGTAAAAATTCGAAGGCCAGAAGGAGATATCTTATTAGTTGCAGGATCTAAAAACCGGAAGTCAGCTTTCCAGAATGACCACTCTTTTACCATGAAACAGTTCATTTCTAAAACATTAAGTATTTGGCCTCAGGCCTTAACTGTTGAACTAGAAATGAAAGGCCTCACAGCGAACAATTTATCACTGTTACATTTCATCCAATTCGGAGCCTGAACTGTTTTACAACGCCTTTGATTAAAAAAAAGATATCAAGATACATTATCCTCGAGAAAAAGTGCAGCTCGTGTTTTTTAAAAAAAGGGACCATCTTTGTGACAGCGCAGTCCGTCCAAACAATCTTCATAAGTGAAACTTTTCGAGAGAAAAAAAATAATTGTTGTAGAATTCAGCATTCTCTCAGTTCAACTGAATGTTTGAATATTAAAATTGGTAAAGGAAAAGAGAGAGCTGCAGTTTAATAACTACGATATTCTGCTTCTCAAAGGAAAAACGAGTTTCATGAAGCAGAATGTTTTGATCAGGCAATGCATGCTCACCTTGTCAAGTGCTGATAGGAATGATGGAATATACATTGGCTTCGCCATTACTGAACAGATTAAAAATATCATTTTGCCTTGCAAAACAGTTGATGCTCCTGCAGAAAAGTCAATGTGACTCATATTGCCATTTCGTCAATGCCATACACAGCCAATTCATATTGCCAATGCCATACACAGCCATTTCGGTGTGTATTTCAGAGTCCTGCAACATCACATTTAATTTAATAGGTCTTTCTTGATTGTCCCTTTTAAATATGGCAATCTCCATTTCAGAGTGCGTTGGACAATATTTTACCCACTTTTTTACTCATCGGTACATCACTCAATTTTTGTACCCCTACTGCTCCATTCACGACTTATCTACCAAAATGCTTTCACGAAGAAAATGCTTATTTTTAAAACTGAGGACTGAGCTTAACCAATGCCTGTTGCAAATCAGCCGTCATGAGTGCCTGTCACCTTAAACCTGTGCCCTCTAGTTTTGAACTTCACCATCCTGCGCAAACGATTTACTCCAGTTGCCTATCTATGCCCCTCATGATTTTATCAACGGTGAGAACGTGACGCGCTGCCTGGAATATTACAGCGATAAAGTCCCTGCCTACACCATCTCCAAGCTTATCTCAAGCCCTCTGGTTCCCGCAACATCCTTGTAAATCATCTGTGTACAGTTTCAATTTTCACAAAATTCTTCCTGTAGAAGTTGACCATAATTGTAAGCAGTATTCTAAATGTGATCTCACCAATGCTCCATATCGTCACAACATAACATTCCAACTTGGATAATCGACTTTCTGACTAATGACGAATAGCGTACCAAAAACTTTCTTCACCACCTTGTCAACTTGTGACACCACTTTATCTGCTTTTATAAATTTTGCCTTGATTGATCAAGTTGTGATTGTCACTATGTTCTGCTGCCTTCACGGATATCTGGCCCAACATGCAAAGACTTCCGGTTCCTCTGGGATTCCTCGTGTCCTGCCAATCATTGAGTAACCCATTGACGTGTTACTTCCAATGTGCATCACCTCATGTTTTTCATGATTCGTTTCAACATCCCCTATCTGAATTTGACATTTGAAAAATCCATTTCTGAGCTCCTCCATCCTAAAATGATCTTCCTCACTATTACCGACTTTGCTAATATTTGTATCATTGACAACTCTGCTTATCATTTCCCCCTAATTTGTTCTATATTCTTTACACACATTCACAAACGACATGGGAACGAGCATTCATCCTTGTGTTACGCCTTTGAATACCAATTCCAGTCACACAAACAGACTTCTATCGCCATCATGTGTCTCCTACCACCACCAATCTCAGTGTGGATCCAACTTGCCAGGGGGCCTTTTCACTTGTTTCCTCTTACTAGTCTCCAGAGTGGTGTCGTGTTGAAGTCTATGTGGAAATCCACAAAAAACAACATCAACTTCACTACCCTCGTTAAAAAAACCTCATCACTTGCCAATAAAATGTATTCAATCCAATCTGTTAGGCATGACATTCTGTAACAAAACCGTGATGACTCTCCCTGATGAAACCTTGCCAGGAAAAGTGGCAGTTTTAACTTCAAGGTTTGCTCCAAAAGGTTCCCTTCAACTGATGTGAGACTCACTGCTGTGTGATTCTCTGGTTTATCTCTCCCAATCTTGCGTTAGTCCAGTCCACCAATAACCCAAAGATGAAAGTAAACCATTGCTCAGAACACGTGTTATTTCCTCCCTTGTGACCGAGAGGAACATAAGATACAAGTCCATCCTGAATTGGGAATATGCCCACTTCAAGCCGGTCAGAACCACGAACACTTCCTCAGTCCCTATGTTAAACTGTTTAAGAAGCTTTCCATCCCTTTTGCTGCATTCTGCCCCCATATCTTACAACAAGAGGACTGTTCGCTTGCTGAACAAGTAAAGTGATACACTCAGTTATCCCATTTGCTGACACAACTGTTCTGTCACACTGGAGGGAGATCATTCAGAAATTTTAAACCGAAAACGCTGTATTAAGCCTTCGTGCTTATGAATTATTTTGCTTTGATAGCCACAGGCTATTACAGTGAGAAATGGTTTGAATATTCTCCAACTGAAAAATATTCACTTAATTCAAACTTTCGTGGATATTCCTATCTGTTCACCTCTGATATGACGGACATTTTGGTCTCTGTTGTTTATCAGAACAGAGCTGCGGCACAAATCCCAAGCCCATGATTTCTATTTTCATTGACCTATGAAGTCGATGCCAATGGCTCACATCGTAATGAGATTCATCAACAAGAGAAACTTTCAGGATTAGAAGAGTTCTGTCTTATGTGCGGGGGGTCATTACACAAGCACTCCTCAGGGTCAAGAACAAAAGATGCTGGAAAGAGAAATTCAGTCCAGTGACCCCGTCCTTGGCATTGATGGTTTCCCGGAATATATTGGTCTATATGCAGAAGAAATGTGGGGGCGCAGTAATTAAGAGGAAACGAGATGTCGGGATAGAGCCGAAAGAGAGAGACTAACCGTTGGACATCGGAATTGATAATGATCTGTTTGGAGCATTAACAACTGTTCACAGAGACTGTTTATGACTAACCATAGGTAGTGTGTAACTAGGCCTGGTGGGTGTTTCGGGGACCAAGACACGGGAAATTTCGGGCCTCTAAAATGACCGAAATTGATATGGAGGTTCACGGGGTCCCCTGGCAGAAAATGGTCTGTTGCTTTTCCAGCATGCGCTGAGCTATGGTGGAACACTGCAGTAAGACTGAGATGGAGACGTTGGCTAGGAAACATAGTTCTGTGCTAAAGGAGCAGTCAACTGGAAGCTCAGGACATTTTTGGATAGAACTTGGTATTCTGCAAACTGTCATTCAGTCCACACTTCGTTTCCCAAGGTAGTGGCGACTAAAATATGAGCAGTGAATCTCGTACACTAGATTGTGTGAAGTGTAGGGAAAGTATTGCTTCACCTGGAAGGTGTATTTGAACAATTGTATGCTAAGAAGATAGGTCAGAAATGGACAAGTGAAGAGAAGCAAGAAGCAAGAAGGAAGAATACCGTAGAAGATATTATTATAGATGTTGTTAATCAATGGGTAAGAATGCGTCCATAAACGCACTATACCTGAATGCTCGTACTTTTCGGAAGAAGGTTGGAGATATTACGGCCTAAATCATCACGAACGAATATGATTTAGTTGACATTGCAGAGACATGGAGACAGCATTGTCAAGAATGGAAGGTAAATATTCACGGATATGAGACAGTTTAAAAGGACAGAAAGGATAGTAAGGAAGGTAGTGTAACTCAAACATTGAAGGACAACCTCAGACCGATGCTGTCAGATGATATAGGTTCTATGGAGAATGAGTTTGAATCCGTTTGGAAGGAAATTAGAAGTTTTAAAAAGAAAATGTCACAGATTGTCGGAGTCTATCCGCCTCCAAATCTTAAGATCACATTGGGGAGGGCAATAAACAAAGACATAAATAACAAATGAAAAAATGGTATGGCAATTATCATGCGGGATTTTAATCAACATGTCGATTCATCGAAGCACTCATTCAGGAGAATGTTGAGTGTATCGGCGATAGATTCCTGAAATAATGTGTAATGGAACAGGCCAACAAGGGGAGAGGTCAAATTAGATTTTGTACTGCGTGACGAACACGGCAAGATGTTAGATTTGGCGGTAGGTGAGCACTTTGTTGATAGTTTCCAAAATTTAGTTATGTTTACTTTAGATTTTCAAAGGGATAGGTATTCACCCGAGTGCAAGGGCTAATGCTGGGGGGAAAAAAATTGCAATGAGATTAGATAAGATTACGCATTCACAGGTTGGGCAAGGAAACGGCACGGAATGGGCAGATGAGGAATAGAACATAGAACATAGAATACAGCACAGAACAGGCCCTTCGGCCAACGATGTTGTGCCGAACTTCTAACCTAGATTAAGCACCCATCCATGTACCTATCCAAATGCCGCTTAAAGGTGGCCAATGATTCTGACTCTACCACTCCCACGGGCAGCGCATTCCATGCCCCCACCACTCTCTGGGTAAAGAACCCACCCCTGACATCTCCACTATACATTCCACCCTTCATATTAAATTTATGTCCCCTTGTAACACTCTGTTGTACCCGGGGAAAAAGTTTCTGACTGTCTACTCTATCTATTCCCCTGTTCATCTTATAAACCTCTATCATGTCACCTCTCATCCTTCGCCGTTCCAACGAGAAAAGGCCGAGAACTCTCAACCTATCCTCGTACGACCTATTCTCCATTCCAGGCAACATCCTGGTAAATCTTCTCTGCACCCTCTCCAAAGCTTCCACATCTTTCCTAAAGTGAGGCGACCAGAACTGCACACAGTACTCCAACTGTGGCCTAACCAAAGTCCTGTACAGCTGCAACATCACTTCACGACTCTTGAATTCAATCCCTCTGCTAATGAACGATAATACTCCATAGACCTTCTTACAAACTCTATCCACCTGAGTGGCAACCTTCAAAGATCTATGTACATAGACCCCAAGATCCCTCTTTTCCTCCACCTGACTAAGAACCCTACCATTAACCCTGTATTCCGCATTCTTATTTGTTCTTCCAAAATGGACAACCTCACACTTGGCAGGGTTGAACTCCATCTGCCACTCCTCAGCCTAGCTCTGCATCATATCTAAGTCCCTCTGCCACCGATAACAGCCCTCCTCACTGTCCACAACTCCACCTATCTTCGTATCATCTGCAAATTTACTGACCCACCCTTCGACTCCCTCATCTAAGTCATTAATAAAAATTACAAACAGCAGAGGACCCAGAACTGATCCCTGCGGAACTCCACTTGTAACCGGGCTCCAGGCTGAATATTTACCATCTACCACCACTCTCTGACTTCGACCGGTTAGCCAGTTTTCTATCCAATTGGCCAAGTTTCCCTCTATCCCATGCCTCCTGACTTTCCGCAGAAGCCTACCATGGGGAACCTTATCAAATGCCTTACTAAAATCCATGTACACTACATCCACTGCTCTACCCTCATCCACATGCTTGGTCACCTCCTCGAAGAATTGTGTAAGACTTGTAAGGCAAGACCTACCCTTCACAAATCCGTGCTGGCTGTCCCTAATCAAGTCGTGTCTTTCCAGATATTTGTAAATCCTATCCCTCAGTAACCTTTCCATTACTTTGCCTACCACAGAAGTAAGACTAACTGGCCTGTTATTCCCGGGGTTATCCCTATTCCCTTTTTTGAACAGGGGCACAACATTCGCTACTCTCCAGTCCCCTGGTTGCCAGTGAAGACGAGAAGTTCATTGTCAACGGTACTGCAATTTCCTCTCTTGCTTCCCACATAATCCTAGGATATATCCCGTCAGGCCCGGGGACCTTGTCTATCCTCAGGTTGTTCAAAATGCCCAACACATCTTCCTTCCTAACAGGTATCTCTTCTAGCTTAACAGTCCGTTTCACACGAATGTGGAGCTTATTCAAGGAGCAGGCTAAATGTGTCTTTGATAAGCATGTACCTATCAGAAAGGAGGAAATTGTCAAGCGCAGGAGTCATGATTACTGAGGATGTTGAATCTGTTGTTGAGATGAAGAAGACTTGTGTTAGCATGAGATGTGAAGGCTTAGTTAAGGAGATTGAGAGTTACAAGTTAAACAGGAAAGACCTGAAGAGAGACTGAAGACGAGCCAGGAGGGAACTGAGAATTGGTTGGCAGATAGGATAAGAGAAAATCCTCAAACTTTCCATTGGTATGTAAGGGCTAAAAGAATGAATGGACTAAAATATGGCCAATGAAGGACAGTCGTGCTAAGTAGTGCATGGAGTCAGAAGCGATGGGGGAAGCGCGAAAGCAATATCTTTCGTCACTATTCGCTCTGGAAAACAAAATGTTGTCGAGGACAATACTGATAAACAGGCGACGAGACGAGATAGGATTGAAATTCCAAAGGACAAGGCGTTCATGGAATGCCCTGCCAGTAGCAGTAGTGGACTCTCCCTCTTTATGGGTATTTAAGCGGGCATTGGATAGGTATATGGAGGATAGTGGGTTAGTGTAGGTTAGGTGGGCTTTGATCGGCGCAACATCGAGGGCCGAAGGGCCTGTACTGCGCTGTATTCTTCTATGTTCGATGTTCTATGTTCTATGTTACCAACTCTGAAAATGTGCACATATATAAATTCCCCTGGGCCGGATGGGATTTATCCTCGGATTCTCTGGGAAGGCAAGAATCAGATTTCCAAGCGTTCCACTTTGATCTTTTGTTGCCATTGTCCAAAGTTGGAGTACCAGAACACTACAGGATAGTAAAAGTTGCTCCCTCATTCAAGAAGGGGAGTAGAGAAAACCCTGGAAATTATAGACCAATGACCCTTCCATCGGTTATGGGTAAAGTGTTGGAAAAGTTCTAAGAGATAAGATTTGTAATCATCTCGATTGGAATAAGTTTATGAGGGAAATTCAAGCCAGTTTTGTGAATGGGAGGACGAGACACACAAACATTATTGAGTTCTTTCAGTAGGTCATTACACTTGATGTCGGTTTGCTCACTGAATTGGAAAGTTCATTTCCAGACGTTTCGTCACCCTTCTAGATATCAAATTCAGTGGGTCTACAGGCGAAGCACTGTTCATGATTCTTGCTTTCAATTTCTGTGTTTGGGTTTCTTTGGGTTGGTGATGTCATTTCCGGTGGTGATGTCATTTCCAATTCTTTTTTCTCAGGGGGTAGTCGATGGCGTCGAACTCGAAGTGTTTGTTGATAGAGTTCTGGTTGGAATCCATGCTTTGAGGAATTCTCCTGCATGTAGGGGTTTGGCTTGTCCTCAGATGGATGTCTTGTCTCAGGCGAATGTAGTGTTTCTCTAATGCAGTGTTTGTTACAGTTCTTGCACGGTATTTTGTAAAGTTTCTTCAAACAGAGGGTTGTTACTCTATGGAACTGCTTGCCCAAAGAAGTAGTTGATGCTACATCAATGACTGTTTTTTTAAGCTAGGGTTGCTTTTTTTTTTGAACAATAAAGGAAGTAAAGATTACCTTCAGAGGTTGGTTAAGTGGACGTGTGTCCATGGAAAGAACAGGCATGATCTTAATGAATGGTGAAGCAGTCTCTAAGGCCTGGACGGCAAAGTCTTGCTCCTTGTTCTCATGTTCTATGAATGTATGTTTCACATATTCCGCGATGTTAGAGAAAGTTTCCATGGGGCTGTTGGGGGAGGTGTTGAGATAGAAGGCACAGTGCACCACGATGCCCCGGAGGGAATGTTTCCTGCGGAAGGCGAACAAGGGCGGGGAGGGGAATATATGTTTGGTAATAGCATTTCGCTGGTGGTGGTGGAATTACTAAAATATTTCGTTGATCACTTGGAGTACCACAGTGCTTAAGGTTCCAGACCATGTTCTGAAAAATAATGGGATGAGAATGGATCGTTGCTTCATGGTGGACATTAGTAGGATGGGTTCAAAATCCTTCGTTGGTGCTGTAAAGTCACAATGTCTTTGAGAAGCTAAGTTTAGCAGCCACAAGAGCGGGTCATAGTCAGGGATTTTCTTGACTCCCTAAAGCCTGCCTAACATTACCTGCGATTACCCGCCACCGATGATTTGTCACCGGCAGTCTCCATTTACAACTATTCACTCTCCGAGCGAGAGCGTTATTTACCTCATTGACCAAATGTACTTCTCTTTCTTTTGTTCTTTCCCGATCAACTGTTTACTCCTTTACAATACAGAATGAGACATGATGGGATAGTTCCTTTTCGCCTGGATGATTGCAGTGTGAAAGAAACAATGCACAGGAGAAGCATAACAGATTAGTCATCATCTGAGTAGCAAGAGATATTTAAATCACAACCTTCTTGAAGATTCTTTCCTGAAGTTGCAACAATACTGAGAAGCTCAACATCATCCAGAAGAGAGCAGCAGAATTGAGCAGTAACACACAACTAATAAAACATAGACAAATATCCATTCCCACCATAACCAAACACTCAGACACGCAGTCTGCACCACCCATAAGATGCACTGCAGATATTCACCAAGGCTTCTTAAGAGTACATTACAAACTCACAACCGCTTCCATTTAATAGGAAAAGCGCTCCAGACAGGTAGGAAAGACCTACAACCCACTTACCATTCTGCTGTGGAAACATATTGCCATTCCTAAAGAATTACTTGGTCAAAATTGTGGATTTCACTCCCCTATAATTTGGATCTACCAACAGCACACGGAAACGATGGTTCAAGAAGGCAGCTCATCATCACTTTGTCCAGTCAAAACAGGAATGAACAATAAATGCTGACCTGTTCTGGAATACCCACATCCGACGAAGAATGAAAATCATATGCTTTGGTGTTCTGAGGAGTTCTCTCTTACGGAGATATTTCTGGTTTTATTTGAGGGATATCAAAGATGATGATTTGCAGTTGGGAAAATGAAACGAAGCATCACATCGGAATTTGATGGAGTTGATATGATCAATGTAGCCTGAACCTCACCGGCCATTGAAAATGAAAGCAGAAAGCTACATTCACAGTGGAGTGAAAGTATTCACTATCTGAAGTATCGAGACGTAATTGAAGGGACGCTGGAGAGAAACAGCGGTAATGTTGTGACGATTCAATTACTTATCTACCCTGGAAATTCATCAGTGCAGTCACACCGGGGGAAAGCCAATTGAGGTCCCATCAACATATTCACGCTGATGAGAACACAATCTTGTGCTCTCACTGTAGGACTGTTGTTTCTCTGATATAAGTGAATACAATTCACAAGGTATTCATTTAGATGTGAAAAGCATTCAGAAATGCTGAATGAATCGAATTATTTTAAAGTACGTCATTAAGGATGAGGTTTCTAAATTCTTGGAAGAGCAGGATCGGATGAGAACAAGTCAACATAGATTTAGTAAGGGGAGATCGTGCCTGACAAACCTATTGGAATTCTTTGAAGAGGTAACAAGTAGGTTAGACCAGGGAAACCCAGTGGATGTGGTCTATCTAGACTTCCAAAAGGCCTTTGATAATGTGCCACACGGGAGGCTGCTGAATAAGGTGACGGCCCACGATGTTCGAGGTGAGCTACTGTTATGGATTGAGGATTGGCTGTCTGACAGATGGCACAGAGTTGGGATAAAAGGTTCTTTTTCGGAATAGCAGCCAGTGATAAGCGGTGTCCCGCAAGGTTCAGTGTTGGGGCCGCAGCTGTTCACGTTATGTATTCATAATCTGGATGATCATTCTAGCGGGACATTCTAGCGAAGTTTGCCGATGATACGAAGTTAGGTGGACAGGCAGGTAGTACTGAGGAAGTGGGGAAGCTTCAAAAGGATCTGGACAGTTTGAGGGACTGGTCCAGATAATGGCTGCTGGACTTCAATGTGAGCAAATGCGAGGTCTTGCACTTTGGAAAAAAGAATACAACCATGGACTACTTTCTAAACGGTGACAAAATTCATAAAGCCAAAGTACAAAGGGACCTGGGAGTGCTAGTCGAAGATTGTCTAAAGTAAACATGCAGGTTGAGTGATTAAGAAAGCGAATGCAATGTTGTCATTTATCTCGAGAGGGTTGGAATATAAAAGCACTGTTGTGCTACTGAGACTCTATAAAGCTCTGATTAGGCCCCATTTGTAGCTCTGTGTCGAGTTTTGTTCCCCACGCCTCAGGAAGGACATACTGGCACTGAAGCATGTCCAGCGGAGATTCACACGGATGATCCCTGGAATGGTAGGTCTAACTACGAGGAACGGCTCAGGATCCTGGGATTGTATTCATTGGTGTTTAGAAGATTAAGGGGTGATCCAATAGAAACTTTCAAGATAATACATGGCATGGAAAAGGTGGACACTAGGAAATTGTTTCCGTTAGGTGAGGGGCCTAGGACCTGTGGACGCATCCTTAGAATTAGGAGGGGTAAATTCAGAACAGAAATGTGGAGACATTTCTTCAGCCAGAGAGTGGTGGGCCTGTGGAATTCATTGCCGCGGAGTGCAGTGGAGGCTGGGATGCTAAATGTCTTCAAGGCAGAGATTGATAAATCCTTGATGTCACAAGGAATTAAGGGCTACGGGGAGAATGCGGGTAAGTGGAGTTGAAATGCCCGTGCGCCTTGATTGAATGGCAGAGAGGACTTGTTGGGCCGAATGGCCTTCCTTCCACTCCTAACAATGTAGAAAAGGATCAAGAACAGGGCAGTCAATAGATATCTACCAGTGTCCTCTAATAGCACATAAATCAGGGGAAAAATCTTTGAATCTGATGTGTTTGAAAACTGAACAATTAAGCACCAGAACAATTAAAGAGATTAAACACATCTAATGAAGTAAACCCCTGCTGTCAGAATGAACACAGTTCAATTCTCGATGCAATAACACCATAACGCATTCACATGCAACCACATAGGAATGTTTGTGCTATCACCATCTTACCACACCGTAGAGGCTGCTGCCTTCATTTCAGAAAGCAGGGGCTGGTGGTGATTTAACCAGAGCACCATCAGCCCTCAGGTCAGAGATGATTCAGTGAAGTGCAATCTTTAAATTAACCTCAAACCAGTGATGGGAATTTGAACCACGTTGCTAGCATCACACTACTTTATAAGCCAACAAACCAGCCAAGTGAGCGAAACAGATTCCACCTGACTGGGCTGTCATAAATGCTAATGAATAATTGAATACCTTGCTACCCACAGTGCAAATTAACATGCCTCAGAGCATGAGGGGCTGGCATCGATTCCAGCCTCCGAAGACTGGATGTGTGGAGTTTGCACGTTCTCCACGTGCCTGCGTGAGTTTCCTCCAGGTCCTCAAATTTCATCCCACAATGCACAATTTTGCGCCAGTTAGGTGAATTGGCCATGATATATTACCCATACCGTCGGTTAATAGTTGGGTTAAATATAAGGGAGGTTAATGGGTCTGAGTGCTCTTTCAAGTGTTTGTGTGGGCTTGTTAGGCCGACGGGTCTGTTGCTTAACTGCAGCGATTCTTATGTGTTTTCTGGTGTTTGTTCACATCATTGCTACTCCTAAAGCTTTTTTCAAAGTCAGACCATTAAACCTTTCTCTCATTTGTTGGAACACGTCCATATCTGTTGAGATTGGAGACCTGAGTGAATCACTTCCCAGTCAAGGAGCAAGTAAATGTTTCTCGCTCGTTTGAATATGCTCGTGCTCACTGAATACAGATGACCTGGTGAATCTCTTTCCACACTCAGTGCAGGCCTCTCCAGAGTGTGCCCATTCTTGTTTACCTGAAGCTTTGCTGATTTAATAAATTCCTTCTCATACACAGAGCAGACGAATGGTGTCTCTCCAGTGTCATGTCAATCGGGTGACATTAGCCGGGGTTGTGAAGATAATCGCTGACCAAACAGAGCAGATAGATCTTCTCTCCCTTTGTTGAAGTTGTTTGCGTGCCATTAGAATTGATCCCGAATGAATACCTTCCCGTCCATGGAACAGCTGAGTGACTTGTCCCCATGTGAACAGGTTGATGTTGAATTAAGATTTTGAATTTAAAATGTTTGCAAATCTTAAAAATTATTCTTAAACAGTGTGGGAAATAACGTGCAAACTTGCCTCCGCACAACATGGCCAATAAGAAGACAGAAACCAAGTCTGTCCTTGCCATACAACGAAAACCCAGAATGCCTCAGCATAACCAAATAGGCTGAGAAGTGAAACCATACATGAACACAGTCATTCACAAACCAAAGAATACACTTCCCATGACAACCGACCAATAAGCTTCCTGGACCCGATAAACACAGCTGACCCGAAGCCCAAGTTCTCGTACCACAGTGATATGAAAACCACACGAAGCTCAGGTCAGCCAGGGATGCACCAGAATGCCTTGCCTATCCCTGGAGAGCAACAATGGTAGCACCTTACTCCCAAAGAAAGGGATATTCTCTCATACCCACGAAGATAGCTGGAACTTCCGATCCCATTCTAGAACTGATTGAAGCTGCTGGATGCTTGATTGTGTCTTGATTGTATCAATCACGTCCAGAGCTTGTGCTGTTATCTGGATCCAGTTAGGGGAGAGCCACATGGGCAAGGTAAGCCTGGCAAAATAGAATGAGAGAATGCTGATTAAATTTTTCTCATCAAACCAAAGCGATTCCTCAGCTCGAAGGAAATTGACAGGGGCTCCATCAGTTCACTTTTTATTCTGTCTTGTGGTTTCTGCGTATTTGCTTTGGATGTATCTGTTTGTTTTGCGCTTGCTGACTGCATGTCTTGTCAGTTTCAGGTGTCTTGTCTAAGTGTGTTTATCCATCAGACAAGTGTTTGTTTACAGTGCGGTCAGCGATTATGCGCTCAGTAATCCTTTATTGCTTGACTGTCAATCACTCACTGCTTGTGTGTTCTGTGAGTCCTCCCTCTATCTTTACTCGAAAGCCGAAGTGCAGTGCTTAGCAATCACCGCAGGACGTCCAGTACGCCATGGGGACAGGGAATTCCACCCACTGCTTGATTGTGCTAGCTGGGCAACCCCAACTTAGTGCTGTTCCTGTCCTGGGAGTTGTTGATGGGAACAGTGTAATTGGGCTTAAATCTGTACATAACCCTGTGCTGATGCTTTTCTGTTAGAGATTGATGGGGACAGTGTCGTGTGATTTTAAGAAAACCTAACCTCATGCTGAACATGGACTGAGTTTTCAAAGGGTTCCAGTCTATCGTTAGATTACTCGGCACTGAACCTAGTCATCGACTCCAGAAGCAACAACGATATTTTCTCCCTATCTAATCCTGCAGTTCCTCACATTGACTCTGAAAAATTCCATCATTTTAGACCATTCTGAGTTCAAGGGACACGATCCTGGGCTTGTGTCATTTCCCTGGCCATTGAACACGTGCCGTCCTGTTATAGTTCTTTGAATCTTCGCTGCATTCATTTGCACATGGACTCCCAAGTCCCCAACCGGTTCTTGTCTTTCCCTGTTTATAAGGTCGCTGTGAGCGCTGGGCCAACATGAATTGACTACCTGAAACAAACATAAAATGGCTGACTGACACTTTTGGAATCATTTGTCTTGGTTTGGCAGATTGAAACACATCGTACACTTTATACATTATCATCTCTCGACCTCCTGCACATGAAATAAACTGAGATGTGAATCGACGCATTTTTGATGTTAGAGAAGGGATAATCTAAACCAAATGGTACAATGTTATGCTGGAATCAGGCGCAGAGAAGCATCTGTTTGAGTCAGAATTCTGTCAGCACAGGCGAAGGGTAAATGAGTGAAAAACGTTTTTCCATTCATATATTCCGACATTGTAGAAATGTTAATGTAAACTTAAACTGTTAAAGCAGGATATGGAGAGCTCTGTTACAAAGTTTCCATTGATTAAGATGCAGATTCCAGAATTCTTTTAATGTCAGTGGCCTGAGATTTTTAAAAGTCTGTCGAACTTTCCAAACTTCAAGAGGAAAATAACAATTGGAATATGACAGGTGAGCTAGTGACTTGTAGGTGCGTGGTTTTGTTCAGAATCTGTCAGAGATTTAGCGTGGAGTAGGATGTACTTTATCCAGAAAACAGGCATTTATCAAGGGCCAGCCTGACGTAATTTGCCTTGAATTTTTTTGTTCTCTAAAAATAAAGAAATCAATTTACCATTAAGCAAGCCTCTCGGATTGTGTATCATTAGTATATATTTGTGAAAGAGTAACTGCATATGTGAACGAGCGATTGTGGCTTTGTGGTGTCTGTGACTGATTGACTGAGAGTTGGAGGATGAGATTGATTGAGTGAGAGGTTGTGCGCGAGTGTGAGATTCTGAGATAGGGAGTTTGTAACACTCTACTGTGTGTGTGACTGAACATGTGTGACTGCATGACAGTGTGTCTGTGTGTATGAGCTATGTAAGAGTTTGTGATAGACACTGTAGAGACAACTTTACTCTGTATTCTAACACAGAGCTTTCCCTGACACGGGAGTGTTTGTGGGCATATCTGTACATTGTTTGCAAACATATTCTTCACAGACACTGGGAGGTTGAGGTGGAGAAAGTGTACAGGGAAACATACTCTACCTCTAAGCCAGTGATATAACTATGCCAAGTGATATGGACAGTGTGGGGATAGGAGTTGACGTAGTCATTATTTAACTTCTCGGTGAACACGGTCTGGGAGTTCGAAAAGCTGAAGTGCAGAGACAGCTTTACTCTGAGCTTAACCTCATTCTCTATCTAAAAGCAATCTGTATGAATTGCAGATGCTGTCAGAAATAAAACCAAAAGTTACTGAAAAACCTCAGCAGGTCTGGCGGCATCTGTGAAGAGAAAGCAGAGTTAAAGTTTGGTTCAGATAAAGTGAAACTGGATACGAAGTGGTAACTCTAGTTTCTCTGCACAGATGCTGCTAGAACTGCTGAGCTTTTAACAGCAATTTCTGTTTTTTCTTGCCTATTCTCTCCCTGCTCTTCGAATAGCTCCCATCAATTAGCTTAGAGACTTTGTTCTGCTGTACATCAGCTCGCTGACAACACATGGAATTCCAGTCTCTAACTCAGTCCAGAGTAAATGAATATATAATCCGTGCGGTGTGAAATTCCTCTGCCCTATCACTGTACATTTCCCTGACTAATGCACCAAACCTACTCATGTCTGATCACTATGAGCAATTTAGCATGGCCAATGTTACCTGAACTGCACATGTCGAAGCAAGCCAGACCATCCGAAAAAAACCCACGCAAACACAGGGAGAACTTACAAACTTACAAGCTTACAAAGCTTCATTCACTAAGCTGGGTCAGACTCAAGACTGAATCCTCCCGACACCGAAAGGTTTCTGTACCAAACAACCTATGGCATTGCAGTCAAATGCAGTTTTTTTGTGAGCAGGACATAGCACATGGGTTAAGGAAAACTGTCCATGGGAATATTACAGATCAGGAATCTAATTGGTATCCAAATTGAACAGAAACGATCAAGTAAAGAACTTTGTGATGAAGTTCTGGAATACATCCATTTTCGTTGAAAATGGGAACCCTCTTGGATAACAATCGATAATTACTGTGCGTATGTGTGTGTGTTATGTGTGTGTGTGTGTGTGTTTCTCTGTGTGTGCGTGCACGCGCGAATGCACATGTGTTTCTGTGATGATAGTTGACAGTGAGTTAAATTTCTACCACTTCTCAGATTATGCCTCTGTTCAAATTATTTGGTGAGGCATCATCGAGGGAACTTTACTTTGTATTTAACCCTCTGTTGTCAATTGATCTCACAGCTTTCTATATAGACTTTTCAAGGCCCCATCCGTTGCCACATCGTATATTTGCTAGCATCCTTTTCAGACTGTCCTTCAGCCACTCAGTGACATCCCAGACTTTACAACCAGGGAGGCAGCGTGCTACCCGGTGTCGCATCTACACTGTCACAGACGTCTGCCTGGTGCCCAAACATTGCAATCCCCTTATCAATATTGGTCTCCAACTTCTTTTGTTTTCTCCATTAATTAAATTCAGAGAAGGTTCATTTTGAGTCGGAAGCAACAAATGTAACTTTTCGATTTGAAAATGGAGGGAGGCAGAAAACAAGGCCACTGCTGAAATGCTGTCCAAGTAATAATGTTAAACCTTTTCATCATTCTGTGGTTCCTAACACGTATACACGTCCTGTCCTACAGTATTGAAGTATTTCAGGGGGTGGGTGCTGCCTTGTTACAGAATGATGAAATGAGAATAAACGACCAGTTCTCCACAAATATCTAGTTGCTTTCGTTCTTCAGTGGTTGCTGATTCCTCTCGTGGCGGCCAGGGGGGATCGCTCTCCTTCAACTCACGGCCCTGGCACGAGTTACCTGTTGGTAAAAACAATAACTGCAAACCAAATTCTGGATCAGTGGTGCTGGCAGCAATTCAGGCAGCATCCAACGAGCAGCAAAATCGACGTTTCGGGCAAAAGCCCTTCGAAACGACTCACCTGTTGCCTCCTCTTTCATCCTCCGTGTCAGACTTTCCCCGCAGGTTGTGGCCATCCTTCGTTGACGTCACTGCGCAGCCGCTTGCGCCTTTGCGTCATTCAGGACATTGTGAGACTGTCAAAAATAATAGAACGAGCAGAGACAGGAGCAGAGTGTTCCAGAAAAATAAATCTGCTGCTTGTACAGTGACACTGGGAGGCCAGCAGAGAGCGGTATTGTATCACTTTAAACAAAGTGAGACCGACAGAGTCTGAGAAAGTCAGATACATTTATTTATCAAATTTTAATTAATTCAATTCACGTTAACACTTCTGGTAGTATCGGATCGACACCCTCACTCCCAGGCACCCCTCCCCTGTCTTGGGTATTTCTTCTGCAGGTGGCACTCTTCCTAACAACATTTGCAGCTCTTGGACTCCTTGTGATCCTTACTCTGATACCCTCCTGTTTGTAGATCCTGCTGAGGTTCATTTTACAGTCGGCGATTATACACGCAAAAGAACGTAAAATCTCACACTCTCTCATTACTAGAATGAATGTTGGAATCATAAGCATTCATAATACCTGTTTGGTATTTTAATAATCCCTTGCATTGCTGAAACATTTAGGACGATGGGCTTAAAGGCGAGGAATGGCATTTGTGTGTGTGGATCTTTATTGTCTAACAGGGCCATTCGTTAACATCTTTCCCTCTGAGCTATAAAGAACAAATTAACACAAGGAATAGGAGCATGAGTCTGGAATTCGGCTCCTTGCGCCTGCTCCAATATTTAAGACAATCAAGGCTGATCTCATCTATGAAGTGCTTTGAGAGGTTAGGAATGGCATACATTAACTTCCAGATTGCTCTGTTCCTCGATAATTCGCCCACAATCGTAATAGATCCATGCAGACGCCATTTCTCTGACACCTCACTCATCCCTGGAACATCTGGATAACAAGGACACCTACATCAGACTTCTGTATATTGGTTTCAGCTCTGCCTTGAACACCAAAATGCCAACAAGACTCATTGACAGAGTCTGAATCCTTGGACCCTTTCCTCACATCGAGAACTGGATCCTTAACATTTTGACTTGCAGATCACAATGAATGAAGGCATTTTGTTACTCCTCCACTACAATAATCCACAATATTTGTGCCCTTCAAGGCTGTGTACTCAGCCCCCTTCCATATTTCTTACCCTCTCATAATTGTACCGCCAAATTTAGCTATAACTCGATTTACAGATTTACTAATGACACCACCATAGTTGGTAGTTCTCAAACAACAGTGAGCAGTGTACAGGAAATATAGCTTAGCGTCATGGTATAAAGACAACAATCTTTCCCTCAATGACAGCAAAACAAGAGAACTTCAGGAATTGGCCTGAAGTACAGACACTGGTCTCTGTCATTGGTGCTGAGTTGCAGGTGATGGACAGATTCAAGTTCCGAGGAATAAATTTTACAAACAATCAGACTCTCCATGTCAACTCTACAGCCAGGAAAGCACATCAATGCATCTACATCATCAGACGGGGAAGAACATTTAGCATTTTGGCAATGACTCTGACCAATTTTTACATTTCACGGGAGAAAACATTCTATCCAGTCACTTCGTATGGTCACTGCTAAGCTGCAAGAAATTACAGAGGTGGTGTACCTAAACCAATCCATCACGCAAAGAACATTTCCTTCCATCGACTCAGTCTTGACTTCCTACTGCTTCAGGAATGCAGCCAACACAACCAAAGGCCCCTCCCACCACCGCAATGCTCTTTTCCAACCACTTCCATTAGACAGAAGATGCAAATGTTTGAAAATACGCATCAATGATTCAGGAACAATTTCATCCTTGCTGTTATCAAACTTGTGAATGGACCAGTCACATATAGAGTTGATCCTTTACTGCACCTGCTCAAAAGTTGTGAAACTATATTAAACTGATGTCCTTATTTAAGGTATGATTTGTAATGAAGAGAATGCAACGCAATATTTTTCAATGTTTTGGAGAATGTATGACCAACATAAAACAAGCAAAATCAATCTGCAGACCATACGTTTGGGTCTGGTCTGCTCGATAACACCTTAAACGTATGTCTCCTGTTGTCTGTGTAAAAGACTTCCACTATCCTTTCATTCCTGTCATAATTTCGAAAGGATCTATTTAGTCTCCCTCAGCCTCGACGGTCATGTGAAATAAATGATTTATTATATGTCCCCCATCATTTATGATGGGAGGTCGCAGGACTGCAGAGTTTATGTCTGATCCGTGAGTGCTAAAGTCAATTAGACTTGTCTATCCGTTGTTTCTTATGGTTTCTGGCATGCAACTATTTCTGTGTCGTAGCTTCACCCGGTTGACACCTTACTTTTAGATATACCCACTGTATGCACTCATAGAACATAGAACATAGAAAAGTACAGGACAGAACAGGCCCTTTGGCCCACGAGATTTAATCCTGATGTCAAATATAGTAAGTTAATCTACGCACTCCTCAACTTATTGCTATCTATGTGCATGTCCAGCAGTCGCTTAAATGTCCCCAATGACTCTGCTTCCACCACCACATCCGGCAACCGATTCGATGCATTCACAACTCTCTGTGTAAAGATCCTGCCTCTAACGTCTCCTTTGTACCTTCCTCCTAATATCTTCAAACAATGACTTCTCATACCAGTCAATCCTGCCCTGGGGAAAAGTCTCCAGCTATTGATTGTATCTATTCCTCACATTATTTTCTACACCTCGATCTGGTCTCCTCACTTCCTCTTTCTCTCCAGAGAGAAGCGTCTGAGCTAATTCAATCTTTCTTCATAAGGCAAGCCCTCCAGTCCAGGCAGCATCATATTCAACGTTCATTGCGCTTTCTCCAAAGCTTCTGCAACTTTCCTATAGTAGGGCGACCAGAACTAGACACAATACTCCAAGAGTGGTTTCACCAGAGACATGTAGAGCTGCAGCAACACCTCGCAGCTCTTAAACTCGACCTCCTGAATGAAAGCCAAAACACCATATGCTTTCTTCATAACCCTTTCCACTTGGGTGGCTAATTTGAGGTATCTATGTACTTTCAATCCCAGACCTCTCGGTTGCCCCACACTGCCAAGGATCTTGTCTTTAATCCTATATTCAGCATTCGTGGTCCACCTCTCAAAATGCATCACTTCGCGTTTATCCAGGTTTAACGCCCTCTGCTATTTCTCAGCCCAGCTCTACATGCTATTAACGTCGCGCTGCAGCCTGCAGTAGTTGTCTATACTTTCGACGACACCTGCAACCTTAGTGCCATCTGAAAATTTACGAAGCCACTCTTCAACCTCCTCATCCAACTCATTAATAAGAACTACAAAGAGCAGAGGCTTAAAACAGAGCTCTGCGTGACCTCACTCAACACTGACCTCCAGGCAGAATACTTTCCATCGACAACAACTCTCTGCCTTCTGTCAGCCAGCCAATTCTGAATCCAGATCGACAAATCTCACTGTATGCCATACTTGCTGACTTTTTGAATGAAACTCCTGTACTCTTCATTTAACGAGGTTTGATCACTGGCTCCAAGTCATAACCCACCCATTCATCTGCTTCCCCTGCCCTTCCATTTCTTCGTTGTCATGTCTTTGGAATGTACTTTCTTTCGAGCCTTGGAAAATTTCTACAGTGAATGTTGGAGGCTGTCATTGAATTACATCATGCAGGAGGACTGGTTAATACTTACAAACAGTCTCTAACACATTGATTAAAAGGCAGAGTCTTTAGGAACAGCTGAAACAAAAATAAACCAGGTTACGTCGGGATTAAAGCGCCAATCACTGCCGAGAACAGAGAGAGCTCCTGAGCAGGTGAAGTATTCTCTGTATCTTGTTCAGAGGACCAAGCTGTTTAGTTGCCTGAGAACCAATCACATCGTTGCTGGTAGTAGACAGCCTTAGTCATTGGTGAACTAGTAGTCAATCACCAATGAGCTCCTTGTTACAAACCAAGGTTGCATCTGTTTATAACTCCGTTCATCTCCAATCACACTTCAATTATTGGGTCACTCTCAGGTGAATTGCTGTCAAACCTTGCAGCTATCCTTCACTTACGATCTGTTTGTAAGGTCGCTCTTTTCACATTTTAGTCCCCAATTAAACTGAATTCGTTTTTTTTAAAAAAATGTTTTTATATGGATTCGCCCTGAGAAAACTAAAATGCAATTTCAAAAACGCATTTACTTGCAAATTACATGAAGCACATTTTTTTAAAAAGTGCAGTCTATTTATTCTTTCTCCCTTCTTGCAATGTTATGCAACCTTTGCATTTCTTAAAGCTTTTACGTATTTCATCATTTCTATTTTCGGACAATATATCTGAATTCACATTAGGTTTTTTAGCGATGTGGATAATAATACGGTTACAACAAACGATACCATCGAAATATATTGTATTTTTAATTAGAAATTTTTAAAGAAGGCCAGTGGATTACTTTCTGTGTAATTTTGTATTTCATTGTTCTTTGTTGGGTTGTCTTCGAAGTGCTGAAGATCTAACAGCAATCCCGAAGTCCCCTTTCCTATGGAAGAGGACTTTTCCAATAATCGGTATTGATTCTAAAAGAAATATCCTCCAGGTTCTGAATTCCTTATTGATCATCTTGGAACAAGACAGCACGTCGACCCACTTCAGAAGCATCAGCAGACTTTTTGAAAAGACTGGAAAATGCAGCGATGGCCAAAATAGGTTCGTCGATTCAAATTGTTTCCATCCTTTCAATATTAACCTTGCACTCTGCTAACTAAACCACCTTTCTCTTATTTCGTTCAAAAATTTGTTGAAGGCACAACTGTCCAGCTAATATTGTGGACAAATTTCCAGTAAAGTCAAACAATCCAAAAATTTATTGAACTCTCATTTAGTTTTAGGAACAAGAAATTCTACCAGTATCACTTTTGCTGTCTCCATCCACATCTGTGTGCTTGTGTGTGCATGTCTGTGTAACTGAATGTGCACCTGCGTCTCTCTAAGTCGATATGTGTGCTTCTGTCTGTATATGTCTCTGCACATGTCTCTGTGATTGTGTCTCAGAATCTGTACGTATTTCCGTCTGTGACACACACAAACACAGACGTTCAAACACACATCAACATAACCGAAAGCAATGTATCACTTCAAGCACAAGAGGAGTAGAGAGTGATACAGACAGATAGAGAGGTATAGATAGATAGATATAAACCCCATTTCAGTTGTTACAATCCCGAAAACAACAGAGAGCCCGTTGCTCAGAGGTACAGATACAGAGATACATAAACATGGAGACACACATTAATACACACAATGAGACACAAACACATTCACAAAGGCAGAGATTGTCAGACACAGATATATGAGTAGACACAGACAGAATCAAAGATACAGGAACACGCTATATTTTACACACACATTCAGAGAAACACATGCATCAAGCCAAACAGAATCACTGTGTCTAATCATCTGTAGCACAATCTGTGTCCCATCAGCTCGTTCCCAGTTTTTTTACAGATGAAATGCTGATGAGAAAGTGGAACAGTCGTGTGAGGTCTCTCAGCATAGTATCCGTCAAAAGGTGAATCCAGTTAAAAGTCCATAGTCATTTGAGCAAATAACAGACTCATACACCACATCCGTGTAATCACTGGATGTCCAGCTGTGAAAAGCATTGATGATGAAGGCAAGTATTTATGTTCTCCATAATTAGATAGAATTAACTTGCAGTGCAGCTTGCTCAGCACCACAGTCACAAACATTGTGCGTCTCAACCAACCATACTCAGAAGCAGTGGCATGTACTACAGACAAGATGCATGTGGAAATTCCCCAAAATTCCTCAAAGAGCAGCTGCCAGATCCACGGCATTATCGCGTGGAACACTGAGCACAGCAGATACACGGGGCATCAGTTGACAATGCCACATCAAGCACTCGCCACCCTGGCGAGGAAAAAACATCTCAGTTCCACAAGTGCCATTGGTTGGAAATGCTGGAAATCCGTCCCTTACGTCATAGAATATGGAACATAGAACAATACAGCACAGAACAGGCCCTTCGGCCCACGATGTTGTGCCGAACTTCTAACCTAGATTAAGCACCCATCCATGTAACTATCCAAATGCCACTAAAAGGTCGCCAATGATTCTGACTCTACCACCCCCACGGGCAGTGCCCCCACCACTCTCTGGGTAAAGAACCCACCCCTGACATCTCCCCTATACCTTCCACCCTTCACCTTAAATTTATGTCCCCTTGTAACACTCTGTTGTACCCGGGGGAAAAGTTTCTGACTGTCTACTCTATCTATTCCTCTGATCATCTTATAAACCTCTATCAAGTCACCCCTCATCCTTCGCCGTTCCAACGAGAAAAGGCCGAGAACTCTCAACCTATCCTCGTACGACCTACTCTCCATTCCAGGCAACATCCTGGTAAATCTTCTCTGCACCCTCTCCAAAGCTTCCACATCTTTCCTAAAGTGAGGCGACCAACTGTGGCCTAACCAAAGTACTGTACAGCTGCAACATCACTCCATGACTCTTGAATTCAATCCCTCTGCTAATGAACGATAATACTCCATAGGCCTTCTTATAAACTCTATCCACATGAGTGGCAACCTTCAAAGATCTATGTACATAGACCCCAAGATCCCTCTGTTCCTCCACCTGACCAAGAACCCTACCATTAACCCTGTATTCCGCATTCTTATTTGTTCTTCCAAAATGGACAACCTCCAACATTGGCAGGGTTGAAATCCATCTGCCACTCCTCAGCCCAGCTCTGCATCATATCTAAGTCCCTCTGCAGCGGACAACAGTCCTCCTCACTGTCCACAACTCCACCTATCTTCGTATCATCTGCAAATTTACTGACCCACCCTTCGACTCCCTCATCTAAGTCATTAATAAAAATTACAAACAGCAGAGGACCCAGAACTGATCCCTGCGGAACTCCACTTGTAACTGGGCTCCAGGCTGAATATTTACCATCTACCACCACTCTCTGCCTTCGACCGGTTAGCCAGTTTTCTATCCAATTGGCCAAATTTCCCTCTATCCCATGCCTCCTGACTTTCCGCATAAGCCTACCATGGGGAACCTTATCAAATGCCTTACGAAAATCCATGTACACTACATCCACTGCTCTACCCTCATCCACATGCTTGGTCACCTCCTCGAAGAATTCACTAAGACTTGTAAGGCAAGACCTACCCTTCACAAATCCGTGCTGGCTGTCCCTAATCAAGCAGTGTTTTTCCAGATACTCGTAAATCCTATCCCTCAGTACCCTTTCCATTACTTTGCCTACCACAGAAGTAAGACTAACTGGCCTGTAATTCCCGGGGTTATCCCTATTCCCTTTTTTGAACAGGGGCACAACATTCGCTCCTCTCCAGTCCCTTGGTACCACACCCGTTGACAGTGAAGACGAGAAGATCATTGCCAATGGTACTGCAATTTCCTCTCTTTCTTCCCACATAATCCGATGATATATCCCGTCAGGCCCGGGGGACTTGTCTATCCTCAAGTTGTTCAAAATGTCCAACACATCTTCCTTCCTAACAGGTATCTCTTCCAGCTTAACAGTCCGTTTCACACTCTCCTCTTCAACAATACGGTCCCTCTCGTTCGTAAATACTGAAGAGAAGTACTTGTTCAAGACCTCTCCTATCTCTTCCGACTCAATACACAGTCTCCCACTACTGTCCTTGATCGGACCTACCCTCGTTCTCGTCATTCTCAGGTTTCTCACATATGCATAAAATGCCTTGGGGTTATCCTTGATCCTATCCGCCAAGGATTTTTCATGCCCTCTCTTAGCTCTCCTAATCCCTTTCTTCAGATCCCTTCTGGCTATCCTGTATCCCTCCACTGCTCTGTCTGAACCCTGTTTCATCAACCTTATGTAAGCCTCCTTCTTCCTCTTTACTAGACATTCAACCTCCCTCGTCAACCAAGGCTCCCTCACACGACCATTTGTTTCCTGCCTGATAGGTACATACATATCATGGACACGTCGTATCTGCTCTTTGAAAAAGTTCCACATTTCCACCACATCCTTCCCTGACAGCCTATGCTCCCAACGTATGCTCCTCAAATCCTGTCTTACAGCATCGTAATTTCCCTTCCCCCAGTTGTAAAATCTACCTTGTTGTGCGCACCTATCTCTCTCCATAACCAAGGTGAAAGTCACAGAATTGTGGTCACCATCACCAAAATGTTCACCCACTAACAAGCCCACCACTTGTCCCGGTTCATTACCGAGTACCAAATCCAATATGGCCTCCCCTCTGGTTGGACAATCTACATACTGCGTTAGAAAAGCTTCCTGGACACACTGCACAAACACCGCCCCATCCAATCTACTTGATCTAAAGAGCCTCCAATCAATATTTGGGAAGTTGAAGTCGCCCATGACTACGACCCTGTGGCTTCTGCACCTTTCCAAAATCTGTTTCCCAATCTGTTTCTCCACATCTCTGCTGCTATTGGGGGGCCTATAGTAAACACCCAACAAGGTGACTGCACCTTTCCTATTTCTGACTTCAGCCCATACTACCTCCAGAGGCAGATCCCCCTCAAACCTCCTTTCTGCAGCCGTTATACCATTTCTAATTAGCAATGCCCCCCCCCTCCTTTTTTACCACCCTCCCTAATCTTACTGAAACATTTGTAACCAGGAACCTCCAACAGCCATTCCTGTCCCTCATCTATCCATGTTTCCGTGCTGGCCACAACATCGTATTCCCAGGTACCGATCCACGCCTTAAGTTCACCCACCTTATTTCTGATACTCCTTGCGTTGAAGTATATGCACTTGAGCCCATCTCTGTGTCCGCAAGTAGTCCCTGTCAGTGCTACCTTCTCCACAGCCTCCCTACAGTCTTGGGCATCCTGACACACAGCTAGCTTACTTGCTGGACTACAAGTCCGGATCCCATCGCCCTGCCAAATTAGTTTAAACCCCCCCCCCGAAAAGTGCTAGCAAACCTACCCCCCAGGATATTGGTGCCCTTCTGGTTCAGGTGCAACCCGTCCTGTTTGTACAGGTCCCACATTCCCCAGAATGTAGTCCAATTGTCCAACTATCTGAAGCCCTCCCTCCTACACTATCCTTGCAGCCACGTGTTCAACTGCACTCTCTCCCTATTCTTTGCCTCACTGTCACGTGGACTGGCAACAACCCAGAGATGACGACTCTGTCTGTCCTAGCTTTTAGCTTTCAGCCTAACTCCTTGAGCTCTTGAATGACCTCCCCACCGCTCTTCCTACCTATGTCGTTGGTGCCAATGTGTACCACGACTTTTGGCTGCACACCCTCCCCCTTAAGGATTCTGAAGACACGGTCCGAGACGTCTCGGACCCTCGCACCGGGAGGCAACAAACCATCCGAGAGTTTCGCCCATGTCCACAGAACCGCCTGTCCGTCCCTCTAACTAGAGAGTCCCCTATAACTAGCGCTGTCCTCTTCTCCCCCTTTCCCTTCTGAGTCTCAGAGCTACAGACCCCTTCACTGCAGCTTAAACCTGCAAGGCTGTCATTATGGGTTTTTCTGGACAAAATGAATGAATCTGGACAAAGCAGTTCAAGCAGATAACTGATCGTCAACTTCGCCAGAACAATGATATCTGAGAAATACATGGTAACCAAGCGGCAATGAGCCAAACACATTAATGAATCACAAAATAATGGTCACTTTTTTGGACACACATGCTCCAATGTTGAGCTTTTGAAAAAATTGTGTCCATATTCCAGAAAATTGAAATACGATTTCATTTCAATGTATCAGGCTTCAGCTGGCAGATGGTGAGAAATTGATCCTGTGGGTCTGGATATCTGACACAATAATACAGTCTCAGGAGTTGCGGAAAATCTCAGCAAGTCTGAAAGCACCTGTGAAGAGAAGTCAGTGTTATGTTACACCATTAGCAGATCTTTTGGCTATTATTGATACATTCTCAGGGTAAGGGGGCAGGTTATTTGGGAATGAGATGAGGAGAGAATGATTGCCTCTGAGTCCTCTGAGTCTTTCATATTCTCTGTCCCTGACGAATGCTGTTGCACCCACAGTGAGCGCATTTCAGATAGGAAGACACAGATTGCTCCTGTCTCAGGGAGTCACGGGATATGTGGATTAGACTGGAAACTGGATAGGAAATCTAAATCTAGCTTTGATTGAATTGTCTACTAGATCAGACTGAACATTTTAAACACGATGTATGGACCCCTCATTCTTTCTTCAGCGTTACCCCTATTCCAATAGTTCAGTAATTATTACTTTTCTAACTTCTTACCGCTCTGCTGAATTCCCCTACTCTCATTACATATGAGCTAACCTTTCTCTTCTCTCAACAGATGTTGCATAACCTTATCAGATTCCTCTGAATGGTCTGTGTTCATTTGAGAGAGAATTTCATCTCCCTCTTCCTGTTTCTGCGAGAGGAAACATTCTCCAATCCGACTCCTTGATATACTGTTTGTTCACAGAGAAAAGAGGCATTGTTCTGTCCAAATTCATAATTTGTTCAGAAGGGCAGCAAAATATTGTGATGATTTTAAAAGTGAAATATCTTAAACATAATGAAATTCACGATGAAAACTCGAGATGCAATTCGATCTGTATGGAGCAGGAATTCAGTCAAGCGAGGTGAAAGTGAGGACTGCAGATGCTGGAGATCAGTCTCAAGATTAGAGGAGTGCAGGAAAAGCACAGCAGATCAGGTAGCATCCGAGGAGCAGGGGAGTCGACAGTTTGGGCAAAAGACCATCATCGTGTATGAGGCTGGGAGCGTCCAGGGTGTACAGATAAATGGGAGGGAGTGGGGCAGTGGAGGAGGGAGCTGAGAGCGCAATAGATGGATGGAGTTGGGTGTAAATGTGATTGTCGGAGAGGACGGTTGCGTGGATAGATGGGAATGAGGATTGGTATGTCGGACAGGTCATGAGGATTATGCCGAGCTGGCAGAATGGAACTGGGATAAGGTGGTCGGAGGGGGAATTTAGGCAAATGGTAAAGGTCATATTGATGCCCTGGGGTTGGAGGTTCCTGAGGAGGAAGATCAGGTTTTCTTCCTCCAGGCGTCGGGTGGTGAGTGAGTGGTGATAGAGAAGTTCCAGGTCCTGCATGTCCTCAGCAGAGTGGGAGGAGGAATTCAATTCTCCCTCCACCAGTTGTTATTTTGTATGATGCTCCTGACACATCAAAACACAGATCTGAGTGAATGCACAAACAGCCTCTCCCTATATATTTCATTCAGAATAATTTCAACTTTAGGACGGATTAAAACAAAATTTGAACTGTATTGAATGCTGGTTGGTGTGTATGATGTTACTGAAGAGCCTTTACAGCAATGACATCAGGCTTTCGGGCCACCATTCACACGCCAGTCTGCACTCCCTCTTGAAAACTCTCCAATTACCCAGATCCCTGTCGGATTGAAGAAAGTCTGTGTGGAGTTTGCACATTCTCCCCGTGTCTGTTGAGTTTCCTCCGGGTGCTCCAGTTTCCTTACACAGTCAAATATGCGCAGGTTAGGGTGGATTTGCAATGCTCAATAGTCTTAAGTGTTCAGGGGAGTGTTGATTCGGTTGGTTAGCCATAGGAAATTCGGGGTTACAGGAATACTGTAGAGCGCGAATCTTTGTTGGATGCATGAGGGACCGAATGGCCTGTTTCTGCACTGAAAGTTACTCTATTCGAATATTTGCTGTTTCGTAGTTAAATGATGTTTCATTTCGTTAAGTTTTCCAATGGAGTTGTGTTCGTCCACATTTTCATTTTGTTTGTGTTACATCGACAGTGCGAAGTAAATTATGTTTTCGTTCAAGCCGGGATGTTTCACCATTTGAATTGCATTGCCGTACGTTTGCCTTCAGGAGATAAGAAAACGGGATCGAGACCATCTTCTTTACGCATAGGAGTTTGGTCTGGTTGAAAACCTCCTCAATTTCGGTCAATAAATGTCCCTACAGTGCGCAAGAATGATTCTCACAAATTAGTGAAGGATCCACAGATATCGTTGTTAATTGTTATTATTTTGGAGATGAGACATTTGGGAATGATATTCCTCAGACCATCGACAGTCAGTTCGGCCAAGGATAAAGGTCTGGAATCCGGCAAAATTGGGAACAGTGCAATTCCAGGGAGACTGAGAGGTTACTAACAGAGCGGGAGGTGGAGAGTCAGGAACAGAACTACAGGGACAGTCCGCTCTGATCACTGACCCTTTACCCTCAGTAAATCCAGTGCCAGGAATGACTGCCATTAGTCAGAATGACAATAAAATGTTATTATGGAAAGTAAAAAGAATGAAAGTAAGGGAAGGTTTGAAGCATGAAAGTAAGGGAAGACTTAAAACATGAACCCCACTGTCGATCTGTTGCAAGGGGTCTGCAGAATCCAGGATGAGATGAGAATAGTGGAGCAGATAAGAATCTCTCACACCAATTAGCAAAGAAAGGTTGACACTGAAACTTCTCGATGGTGAGATTAGATTGCACAGTTAGTAAAGTTAGGTTTCCTGTTAAGTATCATTATGACAAGATTGGGAACATAAATATTTGGGACATAACATTAAATATCTAATTAATAGTTAATAGAGCCAGCCTGCTTGATATTATTGACAATAACAAATTGTGACATCGGGAAAATATGAAGTAGGGTCTGGAATGAAAGACCATTGTTGTGAAAGCTGACATTAAATATCGATCCATGATATTAGAATAACGTTAATTCGAATGTACAATTAAAGAGATGATGGGAACTAACATCACTGTTTTTTTGTGTAGCGAGTGTGAGGTACTATGATTAATATATTTAGACATGCTGATAAGCAAACAAAACATGGGAAAAATATATTAAAAAAACATGAAAAATGACGTTTGAGGGCATTCGAGAATCTGCTTTCTCGGTGTCATGGTTTTTCGTCTGCAAATAACAGACCTACTTTTTGAAGAACTCTACGTCTCCTGGTGATTCATGCAGAGAGAATCATGGACAATATTTGACAACTTCATCAGAAATCAATAATCTCCTTTAGGTACTGCCAAAGCAGATAGTTTTGTCAGCAGTTTCTGATTTTGTTTCAGATTCCCAGAGTCCACAGTTCATTACGTTAACCTTTAAAACATTGTAGAAAATTCTTTGTATTTGTTCACATGGAAATTTTCCGTTTGAGGAACATTTTCCTGCCCCCATTAGAAACATGAAACTCTGCAGCAGGGAAAACAGATGCTTTCACAACAACGATCGCTGTCGCCTTTGGACGTATTGAACGAGCAGCTTTTCATTTATCACTCGAATACGCTGAAACTTCCAACCTAAAACCTTGCACGCTGTTACAGATTCAGTCTGTCCTTTCCAGAAAGAGAAGTGTCCTCTTATCAATTTTGTTTCCAGACTGAAGTCTGGAACATTCATTATGGAGACGTGGGAACAGTCTGATCACATCCACGACAGACACACCCATGTGAATGGATCAGCTCTCCTGCAACTGGGAACATCTCACTTCGAGCCTCCTAGTCTCTTGTATGGTCCCGAGTTTTTTCATTGTCCCGGAGTCTAGATAAGGTTTGTATTTGTCATGTACGGGAACGAGAGAATTATTTCAATATCTCAGATCAGTTCATGTCCCAGGAACATCAAAGTTAATGTTCTGTCCTCATAAAGAACGCCAAGTTGTCTTGACTCTCTCTGCTCATTCGGACAGATCACCCTTCTTCATTCTCCTTTGATTTCACTTCTCACAGAGTTTCAGTGATTCACAATGCTGGAGACTGGGTTATATGGTTTGCCTCTTGAACATTTTTCAAACCTGCCAACTGGTAGTATTTTCCCAAATTCTCTTCACAATCATCTGCCTTGCACTATGTCCATTGTCAAGATTTCCTGGCATTTGGAGAGATTCCCGAAGTTTTCTTTGGAGCAAATAAGATTAACTGAAGATATTCTGCAACTGTTTATCTTGATGGGGGAGGGAGGGGTGGGGATTGGCACATTGACGAGCATTTGGAAGTATTGTCACTGCCCAAGGTCAGTGTCCAGAGAACTGGGATTGAAGGAATGTCATGAATTTCAGAACTTGTGCACAGTACCGACGGGTCTAGCGGTAACTGTGGAAAGAGAAACAGCGATAACATTTTGAAAGTGATATATTTGTAATGAAGCACTCGACTTTCTAGCGCACTACACTGCCAGCGAAATTACAGCCAATGAAGTGTTTTTGAGGAAGATTCATGTCTATTTGTTCATTCAAAATTCAAAAAAGTCAATGTTGCAAATCCTCAGAGCTGGCACTGGCAGTGCAGACCAACCTTGAGGGTATTTTTCTGCTCTGATATGCACCTGGGATAATGTGGCACCAGAAGGTCTCATCACAGCGGAAGGGATAAATTATGTAAGACATAGCTGTGGACGATATTTTCTCTTTCAGAGGGTAGCAAATCTGTGAAATTATTTGTAACAGAAGGTTGTCAATGCTGCATACATGCAAGGCAGAGAAAGGCAGGCATTTGGTCACTTCGGGAATCTGGGGCCATAGAAATGAGGCTGAAAGGCGATTTGAGGATTAACCAAATCAGCCGTGATCTCATTGAAACTTGTCGCTGACTTGATGGTTTAAGCTGCTTCCATCTGCTTTAATGTATTTGTTTTCATTTCAAAAATGTGAAACACCGTTGCAAATTAAGAAAATACGAAAGTTTAGAAGAGATGACTACAGTCAAACTGAGTCAACATCATTTTTGAAAGAAAAATCACATGATGATAATCAGACAGATTTCTTTGGTAGCATGACCTGCAGACTTGATGAAGGACGACGCTCAGGAAAGTTCATTTGAATTTTAGCAAGCAATCAATAAGGGGCTATATAAAAGTTCGTTACACAAGAAAGGAGTTCTCGGTGTTGGGTAACAAAGCAGCAATGCCTGTCCATTGTCTATTTAACAGAAATCACCGAATCGAGATTAATGAGCAGTTTTCAAGTTGGAAAGATATTTTTAGTGAAATCCAGATTAGTCAGTCATCTTATTTAATGATTTATCTGACCCAATGACTTGGAGGGAGTGGAAGAGTGAAATGCTGCTGATACACAATACACATATTGTGATGAGGATATTGAAATTTTTGCAAACCGATATAGATAGATTGAGTGAGTGGATAATTCTTGGCAGATGCAGTATCATGAAGGGATACTTTTATCTGTAAATAAGTTCGCAGCTCTCCATTGAATTTGCAATGTTGTATCCCCACACAAGAGCGTATTCGCTCGCTGTTGCAGATTTTGTTGACACATTGTTACCCCTGTTTTTGATCATATGTTGCCTTCTGAGCGAAACTTGTTTCCACTGTATTGGAGGTGCCAGAGACAAGTTTATCAGTTCAGCTGAATATATGGTAAAAAAATGCCCCTTTCAAAACGTGAGTTTCCATTCCAACCGTGCACAAACCAAAGTGTCAAGAGACGTGGAATGCGAATGGCCACATGCTCGGGTGATTGACAGTGACGGCTCCATGTCAAATGGTGCTGAAACAAAATTCACTGATTTAGAATGCTCTGATGGAAATCGAAAGGAACTGTTCCCGAACTTTTCCCAAATCACTCGGTAAATGATGCTGTTGCGTGCACACGTGGGTTTACATAATAAACAGTTTATTGTCAGTAACACGGGTAGGCTTAGGGCAGGATAGTGAGGTTTTCGTGTAGATCAGAAGTGATCGAACGGGGAATACAAACGTCCACAGAACAGAGAGAGTTGATTGATCCAGGAACACATTCCCATCGTCTGTTTCAGTACCAACAATAGAAATTACGGGAAAATCTAAGCATGTCTGGTAGAATCTTGGAAAGAAAATAGAGTTTAGACTCCAAGACCAGTTACACTTCTTTCTCCATGACCATCTCCCTCTGCCTTACGCACCCTTCTTTTTTATTGAATATCTCCTGACTTCCAACGTTATACTGAGATCCTCTTCAAAAACTTCGTCTCCAAACATTTTCCCAGCCTCTAAACTTACATCAGACCTGTTCCATCTCTCCCCTCACCCAGTTATGACCGGATGGCTTCGAACTGAAAAATTAACTGTTTCAATTTCCTTCGATTCCGGATGGCCAGGTTACAGAAGGCATCGGTGGTCAGATAGAGCTTTCAGCCCATCGAGTCTGCCAGGCCATTTGATCATGGCTGATATCGTTTCAAACTTAATTCTCCATCCTTCCGTCTGTGACACTTAGCTCCCCTGAGTTCAGGATACAGTCTATTTCCAGAGTGGGTCTGAATCAGCCCCAACATTCTCCACATCTGTTGGCGGCTGTTACACCGTGTCTGGGTGTGATCGAACACAGTTTCAGTCCCAATCAGCACACCCAGTCTGTTCTGAGCAAAGCAATTCCCGCTGCGGGACAGATAGATCGGATTTCTGGCCCCACTGTTTTTCTGCAAGGGAGTAGTTAACTCCTTCACCACTCGCGGCAAGGAATGGTGCTTCAAAACGTAGGGAGAAAGAAAATAGGCACAAGAGTTTGGACAGATGAGGTCAGGAGTTATTGTCAACATCAGTAGAGTCACTGCTTCAGAGTCTGAGTTTGAATCGCACAGACCTGGATCCAATTCACATTCTGGAAATGAAGATTTATTTCTCTTCTTGAGGTTTATCTGAATGAAAACTATTTCCTGCTTCCACACAGAACACAAACGCGGATCAGCCAGAATATATCCAGTAATTTATTGCCTCCAACTCGAAGGATCATGGAGGCAGCTGCAAGAGACACCTGTCACCGCAAATCCACTCTAAGAATCTCGCCTTTCTGAGCTGAAACTATCTCACTGTTCTTTCAATGTCACTTGTTTTAATTCTTAGAACTCCCTCCCGAGCGACATCATGAATGCATCTCTGTGCTGAGTACATCCAGGATTCTGTAATGTAACTTATCATTAACTTACACCACCACTGTAATAACAGTGTGGTGTAATTATGGATGGGCAGTGAAGCTGATCCCAAAGAGTTACGTGCATACTCCAGAAATTCGTTTCAAACGGCTGCACTTTCGAAGTGGAAACCCGAAAGTGATCGGGAACAAGTGAGAAGTTTCGAACGGGGTGTAAGATAATATGGAAGTCAATGATGACTGGGAGACATGAGGCAAGAAGTGAGTGAGGAGCTGTTGTTGCAAGGCTGAATGCCAGTGTTAATGGGTTTGCCCATACTATTCACTGTTAACACCGACCCACACACCACTCCTCGTAAATTCAGCACAATTACCCTGGTCTCTTGGTCTGAGATTCCCTCTGTGCATATTCACGCGGTTTATCGGTCCCGAGAGGATGAACGCATCCTCTTTAACCAGTCTGATTACAGAGTTGAAACAATAGTTTGAAAGCAAAGGACTAAGAGATTGTCTTTTTCTGTGCATTTTTAGTCAGTTAAAGCATCTGGTAATAACCAGGCGAGTATGGCGTCAAATGCTCTGAAATGTTCCGTACATTGAAAGTTCATTCCATAAACT
Organism: Chiloscyllium punctatum; assembly: GCF_047496795.1. Taxonomy (NCBI): domain Eukaryota; kingdom Metazoa; phylum Chordata; class Chondrichthyes; order Orectolobiformes; family Hemiscylliidae; genus Chiloscyllium; species Chiloscyllium punctatum. The sequence continues at coordinate 62,941,829 of NC_092751.1, read as the reverse complement.
TCTTGTAAACGCCGTGTTGTTGATCCTATATCGCGAAAGTGACGGCTCAGCATGCTTCTTGTGTTTGAGCTCAACCCGTTGTTATTTCGTGATGAGAAGCCCTGCCGCCTGCTGTGGACCCATTAGCCAGATGTTGTTGTCATTTTATAACAACAACAACAACAAAAAGTGCAGAGCCTGACAGCTGTACATCAATCTGTTAGGAAGCACCAGACTTTTCCTCGGACACCAGCTGCCAGTAACACAGCTTTCTGTTGGTATCAACACTTGCTCGGTTGTGCCCTGTACATAGACCAAACTTCACATGTAACACACTTCAACATTTCGGTGTTGTGTGATCCATGTGATCGGACCTTCCTGCTGTAGGGCATCTGATCGTTTTACCATTTGTTATGCCGCTGCACTCATAAGCAAATGCAGGAGGCACGTACACAAGCAGGGTCCTAGGCAAAGCACAATGTGCAAGATCAGTCCGACAACTGGTCGAGCGTGTCAGGCTCTGCACTTTTTTGTTGTTGTTGTTATAAAATGACAAAAAAAGGGGGAAATACAATGGAAATTTGACATTTATTGTGAAATCTATAAAAGCGTATGGAAAACAAAGAAGTAAGGGCCTGACCGAAATTAGGGGCACGTATTGCCGACACACAGAAAAAATGTAATGGCAAACCGACCCATCAGCAGACTTACAAGGCCAGTTAAACTACCATATCAGAACTCAAGGAATGAGAAAAGAAAATCCATATCTGGAAAGGAAATTGAATGTGCCAGCTTCCTGGCCTTGGGGTGTTTACAAGGAGAAGCATTATGAACCTAATCTAAACCAGACTGCAATTGGTAATCTTCACTTTGGAGCATTATTGTATAAAAGGAATATTTGAAAGTTCTCATGCGTTCCTTATATGAGTCGTCTTGCCAATGTATCATGTCCCTTTGCAAATGTCTCAAATAAACGTCTCTGTTTGCACTTGCTAACATTTGAGTCGAGTCGATTTATTTTCCACGACAGTACAACTGAGATGCTTCAGTACGGAGCAGCATCCTATGTAGTTTATTGGCAAGAGCAGACGGCACACGTTATTCATCCTGCACGCTTTATTAGTGTCTTTGAAGATAGTTGTTTCGAATCCAACCGGAGGTTAAGGTTTTCCGATCTTTTTCTGCCTCTGAGCATTCTTCTTGACACATTCCCAAGTTCTGCGTCAACGACTTTGGCTGCAGAAAAGACGATATAAATCGTGTTACCCACTCAGCTCTCCAGCGAATCCAAAAACTGACCGCTGTTAACATGGAACAGAAACACAACTGACAAAGATAACTTAATTCCTGGCACACCGAAGCAGGACTATTTTCTGTGAAGCAGTTGAGTCATCTGGGTCATGAACAGCTCGCACAGATGAACAGTGAACCACGAAAACAATTTGCAATCTGTTTTAGATTAGGTTCACAATGCGCAGGTGCCACAACCAGATCAAGTGGGCCGATCACCAGGCGCCCTGTTGAGGACAGAAATGCAGGAAATGAAGTGAATGGAACTCAGTTTCACATTGCGATAGCTTTTCTTTTAGCCCCAACAACAAAAAAACGGCGAGGGGATTCAGCGCAGGATCCGGTTTCACATCATCAGTGAAATAACGATCTCTATCACTTTCAGAGAAAATGGTGAGGTATGCAAAACACCTGGAATATAACGGGGATATCTCGGGTCCATATTATGCTATGGGCCTTTCCAGCTGGACGCTAATGTGATAAGCACAGCGTCAGGGGAACACTGCGTGAATACTGCCACATTGGTGGTTCTGTGTTCTGCCACATCGCAGCGTGGTTTAGAAGGAATGATTACATTTTATTCTGTTCATCTTTAAGAAAGCTCATCCCTGCCAAACGTTGCCAGCTTAATCCATTAATACAAGTGGCAAAGCTAGGATTCAATGCTAAGCGTTCTTAAGAATTAGGACCTAAAACATAGCCTCTCAGCTTGCTCAGCCACCCTGTCAGACAGGCTAAAAGCGGTAAGCAAATACCGTGTACCTGATGATACCTTGCGGCATGCTCACAGCGAGTGAGCCTGTTCTGCAGAATAAGCAGCAGAAAGGTATTCCTCCACCTGAAAATCTATGCAAGCTCTGGAATCCAAGAATGACAGACCACGTAGCGAGGTTATTTGAAACGCAGTGCCGTAACGAGTTGCAACTTTCCTTTTCTTTCTCATTAATCGTGAATTTTCCAGCAGAGCCATGAGCAACTGCAACCTGGCTGTCAGCTGAGTTGGAAACCTGTGTGGGAATGGAGGAGATGCGACTCACTTGCTGTTAGTAAAACAAACAGTTCTTACTTAGAGATGTACAAAACTCTACACATATTGATGAAAGTTCAAAGGCGATCTGAGATGTGGCAGCAGTAGAAACTGTATGTTATTGATCTTCCTTCAGTATGCAAAATGATCTCCGTCTAGTCTCATTCTTGTCTCTTGTTCATGACTGAATCAGACAGAAGGCGTTTCAACACAGTTACATTTGACTTGCATTCCTCCTTGTCCATCGTCATACGTTTCTGCAACTCTGTGATATCAAGAAAACAAAATGGATACAATGACATTCGGTACCCTAACGGTAGTTTCCTCAATTTCAGTGGATAGGTTTCAAACCACACGGTAACATGAGTGACTGTACGTAGATTGTGAGTCAAGCAGTTCACCTGAGTCTGTAAATCTTTTCATTCCTCATCATGACTGAAAGAGGTGGAAGCATGTCCAGTGGTTCGACATTCTAATGTGTGAACTGCTCCAAACCATAACTGAGGATTTGTGGTTTTGGTTCACATAGGTTGAGTTACACAAGAGAGGATCCAAATGTGGCGTTTCAGATCCTACTTCTGCATGCATTTGACAGAGACTGTACATCAGGATTCCAATGTTCGCTGTGAAAGGAGCAAATAGGTGTTCTGCTTGACAGTGAAGCAGGACACATTGACACATTGACATGTAAAGCAAATGCTTTAATACAGGTACAGAAAGGATCAATGTCCGGTAAATGTACCTTGAAAGTGGACGCCCATCGAGGTATACAAAGTGAAAGATATTGTCAACCAGGGAGAAGAGAATTTCACTTGAGAGTGTGATGCCTGAAAAGTACAGCAGTTCAGGCAGCATCCGAGCATCAGGAGAAACGGCGTTTCTGGCAGGAGTGCTTCATCATCTCCAGTCCTCAGTTTATCCGAGGAGAGAAGCTGAACAATGTTTCACGCAACAATAAATTGGAGCTGTCATTCTTTTCAGCGCAGCGGTAGACATGGGCGAGCAAATTCAAAGCAGGTTTGTTAATGAGTACAACAAGCACGAATGCTCCGTTCCCAACAATTAAAAACTTCTGCATGTAAAAAGGGAACAAATCAAACTCCTGCTTGGTTTGAACGGAGGACGTATAGGTTGTGAAGTGAACGGAAATTCGACGTCACAAACGTGCAACCGTGCCTACTGACATTCGGCCATCACTGAAACTGGCAGCTACCCAATGTACTACCTTGCTGTTTCGAGTAGATCGATGTTGTCCGGTGTTATTAGCATGATCGAAAATGTTTGGAGAGGAAGTAACAAAAGAGAAGCTGAGCATAAAGTTGGAAGTCAGGAAATATTCAATAAAAAGAAGTGTGCAGTTAGGCACAGGGAGATGGAAATCCAACAAGAAGTGTCACTAGTTCCGAGGTCTTAACTCTGTTTTGTTTTCCAATATATTCCCAGACCTGCTGAGATTTTACAGCAATTTCTTTTGTTGGTACAGAAACGGAAAATGGGAGAATGACAGTGGACCGATCCATTCTCTCTGCTCTGTGGATATTTGACTTCCCTGTTCAACCAGATCATTTCTGCCCCACAGTGAAACCTCACAATCCTGTCCGACCCATTACTGACAATAAACTATTCATAACCTAAACCCACATTGGCACACAACAGAATCATTTTCCTTGTGAATTGGGAAACTTCCAGAAAGAGTTTCCTTCGCTTTCCATCAGAACATTCTGAATGAGTTCATTTTGGTTCGGGACAATCTGACACTGTCAGTCCCCTCAAAAAGTGGTCATTCCCATTCAGTGACTCTGATCACATTGTGTGTTGTACGGCTGGAGTGGAACATGACGTTTTGAAAAGGTCATTAATAGACTTGTATCTGGCACTTCCAAATAAGTGGAGATAGCTTTCACTCGGAAAGCGACGTGTGATCAAAAACAGAGGAACAGACGTGGCAACATAAGTCGCAGTATTTTGTCATACTGCAAGTAGAATGGAGAGCAAGGATTGTATTAATAAGGAAAAGCAACCATTATGGGGCATCACACCACGACCCTCTAGCCAACGCAGGGGCACAGTGGCTTAGTTTATCATTTTATACTGCGCATAATTCACGTGGCACTGCATTTGCAAGGATTCATTCATTCCTCCCAAACACAAATAACATCATTCATACCTTTCACGTCTCACTGTTATTCTTTCAGAAAATTACAATTTATTTCGCACTTGTATCGGGATTTAATATTCAATACTTAAATATTTTTACCCTCATGTTTACATCGCCAATGTAAATCCCAGTCACTCTTTCAGACGGCAAATCAATCGAAAATTACCTAAGGGCACGCAATCAGTTCTGATTAGAATGTCGGACTCCCAGTCTGCCTGACGAGACACAGTCCTCACTATCAACACTTTCTTTGTATTTCCTGCCGACATCTCTTACCATTTGTCATTTCCGAGACAGAAGTTTTGATTAAAAACCTTACCATGAACAGGAATAATTTTCCAATTTTCTGAAGCTGTTTGCAAATTCGAGTGGATTGTTTTCCCCTTTCACACGGGAAGTGCCGTTCCTGAGGAAGGAGTTTCTCTGAGCTGTGTCCCAGGGCTGAGCAGGAAGCCGCTGATTGAAGCTGTAGTGGCTGCTTTCTGCTGGCAGCGTTGTTGCAGAGAGTGTCGTCGCATTCTGCTGCGAGTTCCCGTCACTCTCCACGCGGATTCGGGTTGAAGGTTTGATGATTGCAATGTAGGTACGTGATCGGTCTCAATGATTGATCTGAAATAATTGAAGCTCTGTGCCTGGGTGAGTTCGAGTCGCAAACATTTCAGCCAAATGCGCTGACTATTTCAGACACTGAAAGTAGCAGCAAAAGTGGCCCTCTATGTATCAGAAAGCGGTCTGTTTGAATGGATTTGAGGAGGTTTTGTACAGAAGGAGCACTCACTATTTTCACAGCCAGTCAATAATTTTTTCGCTTTTATCACAGAAAGAACCAGAGGCCTTCGGTGCCGCACACACTGAAATGAACAATGTGAGTGCTTGTGTTTGACGCTCCTAAGGCCTCTGGTCATTTCGATGATAAAAGCGAGAAAATTACTGACGTGCATATCATGAACCACTCCCACAATGGCAGAGAGACAATTCAAAGCGGTGCTTCCAAGCATCCTGAATAATTAGCGCATTTCCAAGTCCCAGAAATTGCTCAAGTAACAGAAAACAAAACAACAGTGAACCATTAAAAGTGAATATATCAAATTCCATCCTTCATTAAATCTGGCCAAAAATGGTGCCTCCATCTGATCGAGACAGCCAATCACCAACCTCGCTCATCAAGACAGTAATGAAGGAAACTAGAGAAGTATAACAACGTTTTATAACGCGATTGCCCGCCGTTTCGCCACAGCAACACAAAACAGCGATCAGATTCAGTGCAGGATCTGGCTTCACAGCAACGGTGAAAGAACGATCTCCATTCACTTTCATGGAAAACGGTGTACAACACAAATAGTCTGGAATATGAACACCCAGCACAGGCTTCTTTGGTCCTACGGCTGCCGATACTTTCATGTGAAAAGAGTGTGTTTGTGGGTGTCCATATTATAGTGACAGGTGTTGGCCTCGCTTTAACTATCATCCTCGATAGTGTCGGGTTTGCTATCCTCACATGCACGCGGGAGTTCAGGGTGCAATTCTCTGCGGTGGAAAATCGTAGAGTTTGTGTAGCTTGGGTCCTCGGAGGTGTTGTTGGAATTTTCAATGCAGCAGGGAAGAAGATTTGCAGCCTTTTCCTTCCCTTTCTCGATGACATTCTCAGCGCTGCAGAAGCTCATGTGAAACGCTGCGGCCCTATGGTGTCATGAATTGAATTAGTTTCAATCCCGCTGCTTCCAATTGTTGTGGTTGCAGAACACAAGACCCAATACCCATCAAGTGCAGGACAAATGTATTTGACGAGATTCCAACAAGGGACTGCACGAAACAATATATAGGAGAAATAGACTGACGAGCTGCATTCCTAAAGTGCGAGCTGCATTCCTAAAGTTAATCTAGCCCATAAACGCCATGGGCAGCTGTTCCTTATATCGATATGCAGGACACTGAGTATCTCTGATTGTGGGAGTTGGAACTGGGATTATCTGACCATCTGCAGCACAAGTAACGTCCTTGTGTGAGGTAACTCCTGATGGAACACATGCAAAACTCTATTGCTTATTGAGAAATACATACAAAATAGTACCCAGAGCAGTATAGCTCTTGTCTTCCTGGTGCTGCTCTAGTTATGCCCAACAACACTGTACGTATTCTGTGCTTCCTGAACGTTAAGGTGAGTGCTTCTATGATCGAATTGTGGGCAGTAATCTGCGTTTTAACATCAATAACGTGCGTGTGAAGCCCAGGTCCACCAATGTCTTTTTTGTCTTTCTCTTATTATGTGCAATTGCAACACAATAAAGAATTAATTAATATTGGAAGATGATATACAGAGGCGTGAGAAAAGCCGAGATGTTAGTGATATTTATGCAATGATTAGAGATTGCCTTGATTCAGGAAATAAGGATGTAACATGTGTTTTGTGTTGAGATAAGGAACAGTGAGAAAAGAATTCAGCAGCAGGTGTCGTTGACAAGCCCATTCGCAGTAACCAGACGTACTAGAAATAAGACATACAAGAAAAAATACTGTGTGTGAGTGCTAAAGGATGGCAATAATCATGGGTGATCTTAATTTCCTCTCTACCACTCCACGTTCTATTGTAAAGAATGTTTGGAGAACAATAATCAATAAACTATGCATGGCCCATAGAACAAGACGAAACATATCTTGGTCGTCGGTTACTTTACAGGCAACTTTAGTTTCTGTTTTTTCTTGGAAACATCCTGAATCACATTTTTATTGGGCTTCTTTCCATATTAATATTAGTCTGTCTTTTGATTATTCCTAACAAAGTGCATGACCTCACACTCGCAACATGAAACTGCAAGATTTCCCCACTCACTCATACTATCGATATCTTGTTGCAGATTTTCACGTCCTCATCAAAATAAGCATGCTCACTGATTGCGTATCGGCAGCAGACGTCGACACATTTCACTCTGCCACATCCTCCAAGACATTAAGACATATAAATCATTGACCATTCTGGATTTCGCTAATTATATGTTTTCAACTTGAAAAGTGTTCAATTATCCCGATTTGGTGACTTCTTATGAGTAGACGATGGACAGGTAATGTTGATTTATTACTCATCACCGTGAACTCGCTTATTGTGCAATGGTAATCTATAGGGCTCCTAATTGAGTGCTTGATAGAAATTCGAAAGAACTATATCGAACAGCTCCCGTGATCTGGTGGTCATGTTAGCAAAGAAATCTGGCAAATTGACTCGTGTGATTTTCCATTCAATAAATAATGTTGACTCAGTTTGACTGCAAGTATCTCTTCCGAACGTTGTGTTTTTATTCATTTTAAATGGTGTCTAGCATTTTCCAAGTAACAAAAAAAGAGATTGGATCAGATAGAAATAATTTCGCCCATCACGTCGGCGACAGATTTCGATGATATCTCGGCTTATTTGTATAATCCTCAACTCCATTTTTCAGCCTTATCTCTGTGGCCCTTGATTGTGGACTGACTAAATGACTGTCTATCTCAGCTTTGAATGCACCCATTCTTGACAGACCTCTGTTGGATACATTTCCACAGACTTGCTATCCTCCGAAAGAGAGAATATTTTCCTCACGTCAGACTTACATGTTTGACCACATCCGCTGTGACAAGGCCCACTGGTCCCACATCTTCCACATCTGTAAATCAGAGCAGAATATACACCTGAAAGTCGGTTTTCACTCTGCAGAGCCAGCTGTGATTCTTTGAAACATTTTCATATCTTGACCTCAGATTACACAAACAGACACGAATTGCACATTAGATTTGCCAAAAGTGAATCTTCTTCAAGGTCACTTAAACTCATAGAGTCTTAGAGATGTACAGCATAGAAACAGACCCTTCGGTCCAACCTGTCCATGTCAACCAGATATCACAACCCAATCTAGTCCCACCTGCTAGCACCTGTCCCATATCCCTCCAAATGCTTTCCATTCATATGTCCATGCAAATGCCTCTTAAATGTTGCAATTGTACCAGCCTCCACCACATCCTCTGGCAGCTCATTCCATACACGTACCACCGTCTGCCTGAAACACGCTGATGTTTGGTTTGGAGAGAACCGAGGAGTTTCCTTGCGGGAGCTGCAAACATAGATTAGCATAGTCATTGAGCCCTCCAGCACGGAGAGAGACTCTTTGGTCCAAACTGATCCATGCTGAGCAAGATTTTCATCTACTCTCACCCCACTTCCGTACATTTGACGCATATCCTTCCAAACCTTTCCAATCCGTCTAGTTGTCAAAATGCCTGTGACATGTTGTTAATGTAACCGCCTAAACCACTTTTGCTGGCATCATATTCCGAATGCGTACTACTCTATGTGTATAGGATTTGCCTATCAGCTTTCCTTTTATACTTTACCCTCTAACTTTAAACTGGTTAAAATTATTTCAGCAAGGCTTTCGATAAGGTTCCCCACAGTAGGCTATGATACAAAATTCGGAGGAATGCAATTGTGGGAGGCATAGAAGTTTGGATTAGTAATTGGCTTGCTGAAAGAAAACAGAGGGTTGTAGTTGACAGAACTTGTTCATCATGGTGTCCAGTTATTAGCGGCGTACCGCAAGTGTCGGTGTTGGGTCCACTGCTGTTCGTCATTTTTGTAAATGACCTCGATGAGGACTTAGAAGGGTGGGTTAGTAAACTTGTTGACGACTCTAAGGTCGGTGGAGTTGTAGATAGTGACGATGAATGTAATAGGTTGTGGAGAAACATAGATAGGATGCAGAGCTGAGCTGAGAGCTGGCAAATCGAGTTTAATGTGGAAAAGTGTGAGGTGATACACTTTGGACAAAGTAATCGGAATGCAAAGTACTGGGCTAATGGTAAGATTCTTGGGAATGCAGATGAGCAGAGAGATCTCGGTGTCCACGTACACAGATCCCTGAAAGTTGCCACCCAGATTGAAAGGGCTGTTGAGAAGGTATACAATGTTTTGGCCTTCATTAATCGATGGATTGAGTTCCTGAACCAGGAGGTTAGGCTGCAGCTGTACAAAGCTCTGGTCCGGCCACGCTTGGAGTATTGTGCACAGTTCTGGTCACCGCATTATAAGAAGGATGTGGACGCGTCGGATAGGGTGCAGAGGGGAGTAACTAGGATGTTGCCTGGTATGGAAGGAATGTCTTACGAGGAAAGGCTGAGGTTCTTGAGGCTGTTCTCGTTAGAGAGAAGAAGGTTGAGAGGTGACTTAATAGACACATATAAGATAATCCAAGGGTTAGGTAGAGTGGACAGGGAGAGCCTTTTTCCAAGTATGGGAACGGCAAACACGAGGGGATACAACTTTAAAGTGAGAGGAGATCGGTATAAGAGAGATGTCAGAGGTAGTTCCTTTACTCTGAGGGAAGTAAGGGGATGGAATAATTTGCCCCTATCGGTAGTATGTTCGCCAAGTTTAAGTGCATTTAAGTCGTTATTAGACAGGCAAATGGACGTACATGGAATAGTGCAGGTGGGATGGGCTTCAGATTAGTATGATCGGGCGGGGCAGCATTGAGGACCTAAGGGACTGTACTGCTCTGCAATGTTCTATGTTCTATGGTACCCTCTCGTCCTTGATTTCAGAACCATAGGAAAAAAGATTAATGTATTCACCGTATCCATACCTGACATGACCTGATGCAAGTCTCAATCTCCTGCACACTAAAAAATAAAAAAAAGGCCCAGCTTGTCCAGCCTCTCCCTATAACTTCCCTCAGATGAGAGAGGCCTGGCAACATTCTTGTAAATTTCTTGTACACTCTTTCCAGTTTAACAACCCCCTTCTTATCTCAAGGCGACGAAAAGGACAATACTCCAAGTGCGCCCCACCAATGACTTGTACAACAGCAACATAACTACGGAGGAGCAGAAGAATCGACGTTTCAGACATGTGCCCAAAACGAGCATTCGCCTGCTCCTCGGATGCTGCCTAACCTGCTGTGCTTTTCAAGGACTGCACGCTGACTCTGATCTCCAGCATTTGCCATCCTCCGTTTCTCCACCCTGCAACATAACCTCCCAACTTCTCTCCACAATATACTTACTGATGAACAGCCTTCTTCACTAACCTGACTCTATGTAAATCCACTTTCAGAGGACTGTAAACCTCAACACCAAGGTCCATCTGTTCCAGCACACCTGTGAGGGTACTACTACTCACCATGAATCTCCTATCTTGATTCAGCATTCCAAAATTCAACACCTCACGCTTATGTATTACATTTTATTTACTGTGTTTGGCCGCCTTCCCCAACTGATGAAGCACTTGCTGCAATATCTGACAATATTCCTCACTGACAACGATACCTCCTATTTTAATGCTACCTGAAAACTTACGAATTATATCTTGGGCATTCTCATCCAAATTATTGACATGTTTATCTAAAAAGCAATTGGAATAGCACCGACCCACAGGCTTCCACACCGACCAGACCGACCAGGATCGTTCTACTGTTCGTCTTTCCATCCTGCCATCAAGCCATTGTGTATAGAATTTGCCAGCTTCTCCTGGATTCCATGCGATCTCACCTTCCAGTGCTGTCTACCATGCAGAATCTAACCAAGCTGCCTTAGTAAAATTCTGAACGATCACATTTACCGCCCTGCCATCGTCTAGCGCCCTGGTAACGTATAGAGTCAAAGAGATGCATAGCATGGAAACAGACCCTTCAGTCCAGCCAGTCTCTGCCGACCCGATATACCAACCCAATCTAGTCGCACCAGCCACCATCCGGACCATATCCCTCCAAACCCTTTCCATTCATATACCAATCCAAATGCCTCTTAAATGTTGCAATAGTACCAGGCTCCACCACATCCTCTGGCAGCTCATTCCATACACAAACCACCCTCTGCGTGAAAGAAATTGCCCCATAGGTCTCTTTTATATCTTTCCCCTCTCACTGTAAACCTATGGCCTCTAGGTCTGTAATCCCCGACTCCAATTGCTTTTTCGATAAACATAAATTTGGATGAGAATGCCCAAGATATGACTCGTTAGTTTTCAGATAGCTTTAAAATCGGAGGTATCGTGGTCAGTGAGGAATATTGTCAGATATTGTAGCAAGTGCTTCATCAGCTGGGGAAGGCGGCCAAACACAGCAAATAAAATGTAATGCAGATAAGCGTGAGGTGTTGAAAATACTTTGTCTATTTATCGTATCCATGCCACTCATCGTTTTGTAAACCTCTATAAGGTCACCCCTCAGCCTCAGACGCTCCAGGGAAAACAGCCCCAGCCTGTTCAGCTTCTTCCTGCAGTTCAGATCCTCCAACCCTGACAACATCCTTGTAAATGTTTTCTGAGCCCTTTCATGTTTCACAACATCTTTCCGATAGGAAGGAGACCGGAATTGCATGCAATATTCCAACAGTGGCGTAACCAATGTCCCGTACTGTCGCAACATGACCTCCCAACTCCTATTCTCAATACTCTGACCAATAAATGAAAGCATACCAACGCCTTGTTTACTATCTGATCTACCTGCGACTCCACTTTCAAGGAGCTACGAAAACTTTCTCCTGGATTCCATGCGATCTCATAGAGGCATTCCAAGGTCTCCCTGTTCAGCAACACTTCAAAGGGCCTTACCATTAATTGTAAAAGTCCGACTAAAATTTGCTTTCCCAAATGCAGCACCTCTCATTTATCTAAATTAAACTCCATCTGCCACTTCTCAGCCCATTGGCCGATCTGGTCCAGATCCTGTTGTAATCTGAGGCAACCCTCTGTAATTCAGCTGGCGTTGAAAGCACTGGACAAATACAACAACTTTTGTTTTCTCGATCCATTGCTATGTTTATTAATCTCTCTCGCATGAAATGAATCGTTCCCATCCACTTTAATGGATTATATTCCTTCCAGTGTGGTCCTTCGGCCCAACCAGTCTACGCGAACACTTTGAAGAGTAACACACCTAGACTCATTTCCCTGTGACTAATGCACCAAACACTATGGGCAATTTATCACGGCAAATTCACCTGACCAACACATGTTTGGACTGATGAACGAAACGTACGCAGACAGGGAGAGAAAGTGCAAATATCACACAGTCAGTGGCCCGACGTTGGAAGCATACCTGGAACCCTGGTCCTGCGAGGCAGCAATGCCAAATGCTGAGCCACGATTATCTTTCATCAACGCGTGTCATTCCACTTGAACACCCAGCATCCTACTCCATTCTGAACCAAGAGAGGGCGACATTGAATACTGGGGTCAGATTGCGGACAGGGCAAGCCAAATACTGGTGTTTCAAGTTGGAAACATTCATTCCATAACATGTATTAAACACGGGAGGTAAATGTGTAGTCGGGGCACAGTGGGAAACGTGATGGATTAGAAATCCATTGTGATTTCCCCATGCAGTTTTGAATTCTGCTGACTATGTTTTCAATGACTTCCTACAGGACGATTTCGCGCTCAAACTTGAAAAAGGAACAATCTCAACAAACCATGCCATTGATCGAGAAGATTTTGTAACCTCGAGTTCTTAATCAAAACTATACCACTATCAGAACGTTGACCATTTCTCTTTCACGGATACTGCTGGACATATCGAGTTTCTGCAGTATTCTCTGAATGTACTATGCAAATGTGCAACTTTACGTTCGATTCAGTCAATCACAGTCCTCTATGTACTGACCCTGGACAGTGGCAAGTTTTCTTCCTGTTCGTCAAAGCGCCCATCACCACCGCTCTCTCCCAAATCACTATGAACAGCCGCAGGAAATCACTGGTTCAACTTCTTCACTCCAAAGTGAAACTTACCAACCTTTGGACTCCCTCATCATAAAGAGAATTCTCATCCCCGGATATGGTGCAAGACAGAGGATAGTGAAGAGATTTTTGGGAAATATTGACATTTGAGTGCAAAACAATGTTAAGGAGGCAAAACATAGAAACCAGTCTCCAGCTTTGTGCATCTTCAGAAACTTTTTGGGAAGTGGAATGGGAGGGTAATGAGCAAGGGTGAACTGTCGGACTGAGCAGAAACAGTCAAGACAGCTTCCCCCTGTTTAAGGGGACGGGACATTAACTCTGATGTTCTCGGCACAGGAACTGATCTGAGACATTGAAAGATTTCTCGTTTTTGTACAGGAGGATTCCGGGATAATGAAAAAGCTCGGGCCAGACAAATACTGACAGGCTGGAATCTAGACTCTCCAGATTGTGGGAGAGAGGCTTCCAGTGACCTGAGTGCGCCTGCAATGAGTGGGGTCAGATTCTTCCTATGTCTCCATAATGAGCGCCCCATACTTTATTTTGGAAAAGTACATCTAACAGAGGACAGTTGTCATTCTGCAAAGGGCAGGCTGAAGTTGAGATTCAGTAACCGCCTACTTTTGAAGATTGTGCGATCTGCTGGATTGCACGTGTCAGCGCATTAGTCTGCTGAATGGATGATAGCTGATTCAAGAGCCCCCAGGGCAAGAGGGATTGCTGTCCTTAATGCATTTGTTTGCTTTGCTGCACTCTTTCGGTTTCTAATGAGGTCAGAAAGACACCTTTCAGCCAAGCTCTTCAGCTTATCTATATCTCTCTGCAAACTACTACATCATTCGTCACTATCCACAACTCCACCAACCTCAGTGTCGTCTGCGAACGTCCGAACACACCCTTCTACGCACTCATCCATGTCGTTTATAAAACGAACAGCAGTGGACCCAACAGCGACCCTTGCGGTTCAGAACTGTTTAGTGGACTCGGGGAACAACATTTCCCATCAACCATCACCCTGTGTCTTCTTTCAGCAAGCCAATAACTGATACAAACTGCTACATCTCCCAAAATCCCATTCATCCATATTTTGTACTATAGCCTACTGTGGGGAACCTTATCGAACGCCTTGCTGAATTTCAAATACACAACATCATGTCATCGACCTGATTGGTCACCTTCTCAAATAACTCCAGAAGGTTTGTGAGGCACGACGTAATCTTCACAAAACTATGCTGACTATCCCTAATCAAAGTATTCTTTTCTATACGATTATAAATCCTATCTGTTATAACATTTTCCAACATTTTACCAACAACTGAAGTGAAGCTCACTGGTCTATAACTAACAGGATTGTCTCCACTCCCATTCTTGAACATGGGAACCACATTTGCTATCCTCCAGTCTTCTGGCACTATTCCTGTAGACAATGATTTAAAGATCAATGCCAAACGCTCGGCAACTCCCCATTCGCTTCCCAGAGCATCCTAGGATAAATTCCATCTGGCCCAGGGAACTTACCTATTTTCACACTCTGCAGGATTTCTAATATCTCCTTGTGAACCTCAGTCCCACCTAGTTTAGTAGACTGTATCTCAGTATTCTCCTCGACAACATTGCCATTTTCTAGACTGAATACTGTTGAAAAGTATTCATTTAGTGCTTCCCCTATCTCCACTGACTCCGCACACAACTTCCCACTACTATCCCTGATTGGCCCTAATCTTACTCTCGTCATTCTTTTATTACATATATACCTACAGAAAGCCTTCGGGTTTACCCTGATCCTATCCACCAACATCTTCTCACGTCTCCTCCTGGCTCATCTGAGCTCTCTCTTTAGGTCTTCCTTGGCTACCTTGTAACCATCAGGCGCCGTAACTGAGCCTTCGCATCTCATCCTAACATAAGACTCTTCTTCCTCTTGTCCAGAGAATCTACTTCCTTCATAAACCACAGCTCCCGCGCTCTTCAGCTTTTCCCTGCCTGACAGATTCATGCTTATCTCGGACACACAGTAGCATTTCCTTGAATAATCTCCACATTTCTAATGTGCCTATGCGCTGCAGTTTCCTTCTCCATCCTATGCTTCCTAAATGCTGCCTAATCGCATGACAAATGACTTTCGCCCAGCTGTAACTCTTGCCCAGTGGAATACACCTATCTATTTCAATCGCAATAGGAAACTTAACAGAACTGTGATCTCCATTACCAAAGTGCTCACCTACTTCTAATTCTAACTACTGGTCGGGCTCATTACCCAGTACCAAATCTAATATGGTCTCGCCCCTTGTTGGCCTCTCTACATACTGTGTCAGGAACCCGTCTTGCACACAGTGGATAAAAACTTACCCATCTATAGTAATCGTACAATAGTGTTTTCTGTCAATATTTGGAAAGTTGAAGCCACCATGGCAACTACCCTGTCCCTCTCACTCCTATCGAAAATCATCTTTTCTATACTTTTTTCTACATCTCTGGAACTATTCGGAGGCCTGTAGAAAATTTCCAATAGGGTAACCTCTCCTTTCCGGTTTCTAACTTCAGCCCAAATTACCTCAGTTGACGAGTCCCCAAACATCCTTTCTGCAACTGTAATACTGTCCTTGACCAACAATGCCAAACGTCTCCCTCTTTTACTATCTTCTCTGTTCTTACTGAAACATCTAAATCATGGAATCTGCAACAACCATTCCTGTCCCTGCTCTGTTCATGTTATCGAAATGGCAACAACATCGAATTCCCAGGTACCAACCCATGCTGCAAGTTCATCCACCTTATTCTGCATGCTCCTGGCATTGAAGTAGACACACTCCAAACCAAATTCTTGCTTGCTGGTGCCAGCTTGCGCCCCTGAAACTTGATTGTGGACTTCCCTACTCTCAAACGTTTCTATACTTGAACTAAAATTTTGGTTCCCATCCCCCTGCTGGATTATTTTACACCCACCCCAATAGTCATAGCGAATTTCACCCCCCCTCACCCAAAGATATTGGTACTCCTCTGGTTCAGATGAAGATCATCCTGCTTGTCCAAGTCCCACCTACCCAGAATGAGCCCCAATTATCCAAGAATCCAAAATCCTCTCTCCTGCACCATCCCTGTAGCTACGTGTTCAACTCCTCTCTCTCTCTCTCTTCCTTGCTTCACTAGCACCAGAGCAGGGAGGGAATTTGAAAGAACGGATGGAAGTGTATTATGACCGTGTCGTTCAAACGAATGGTTTAGAGTTTGAGCTGCAGAAGGGCAGAGACGTGGAAGAGTTAATGATGTTAATGAGGTGCAAGTCGGCTTACATGGTGATGATGGGGATATGTGGTTAAAAACACATCACGAGGTGAAGGATGTCACCCTGGTTATGACGTGTCTGTTCAGACTCAAACAATTGCCAGGGAGAAATTTGAATCAGTGGCGAGGTATTTTCTCCTGTCACGTCGTCGATGATGCCTTCCAGCTCATCTCATTCACTTCCCTCAACCACACTCCCAAAACCCATCCCTCCAAATATGACGAGGACAGAACTTCCTTCTTCATCACTTTAAAATCTCGCAGCCTCTGTAGACATCATGTCATCCTTCAGTATTTCCGTCAGCTGCAAATGAACCCCAACAATTAAGATGTGCTTCCCTCCCCACCCCTATCCATTTTCTTTAAAGATCATTCCTTCTTCCACTAGCTTACAAAGTGCACGCTACCACCAAACCACCCTCCCCTCCCAGCACCTTCTCATTACAACACGAGATTTGCAAAACATCCACCAACACCTCCGCCCTCAACTCTGTCAAAGGCCCAAAAGGACCCTTCCATGTCCATCAGAGTTTTACCTGCATTTCCACGCATGTCATTTACTGAATCAATTGCTCCCTTTGCAGTCTCCTCGACATAGAGGAGAACGGATGCCTAATTACAGACAGCTACGGAAAACATTCCCGGGACACCCGTACCAAACAACGCCACTGACCCCTGGCTGAACAGTCAACTCTCCCTCCCACACAGCCAAGATCATTAAGCTCCAGGGCTTCCACCGCTCTTATGAACTATCCTATCTGTCCATCTTCCATCCCACCTATCTGCTCTAGCCTGCGTGACGACCTATCATCATTATCCTCACCTCCATCAGTCGATCACACTCTCAGCTACCTTGTCCCAACCCCACCCGCTCCCATTTGTCTCTCTTCGCACTCGGTTTACAAGCCTCTTTCCTGATGAAGACTCGTGTCCAAAACGTTGATTGTCCTGCTCATTCGTTGCTGCCTGCCCTGCTGAGATTTTCCAGCATCACAATTCCAACTCAGTGGTAAGGCAGTGGATTTTGAGTTAAGATTGAAGTCAGAGGCCTCAGTTTTGCAATGATTCAATTGTAAGAAATGTCTGCTCCAACAGGACTGTATGTTAGACATGTCAGTGCAGTGTTTGACCTGGAGGGAACAGGGAGGTGATCGTGTTCATATCCACCTGCTGACCTGCTCGTTCTCTGTGGTGGAAGTTGTGTGCATGAAAGATTCTGACAAAATTCTGGTCAAATTCTTAGTGTCAAAAATCCCTTATCTTCAGACAGATTCTAGAGTCTTTTGAAAGACGGTTTCACATTCTCATTTTTGGATAACATCAATTTCGCAGGATATTAGAAGGGGAAGGTTTAAAAATCAACCTCTCTACCATAGTCTAATGAAGCCGCGCATTTTATCTCAAATACAACTTGATCAGATTTCGAACATGAAAGGAAAAAGATCTCGTTCCAGTGTGAAATAAGTCGTTCACTTATTGTGTGTGTGGACCAGGTTTTTACCTGTCATCAGTCCTTGCACACCTCAATTGCAGTCATGGTGAGGAATGACTGTGGAAATGGAGGGATTCACTTCCCTGACTGAGCTGAATTCCCATGGACGCAATGATACCAGGAACAAGCGATTCACCTGCTCAGAGTGTGGGAAGGGATTCACTCTGTCTCTGACCTGCTGCGACTCCTGCTCGTTCAAAATGATGAGAAACCATTTTCAATGTCTGAACTGCGGAAAATGCTTTAAAACTTCTAGCGATTGGAGAACCGAACACCACCCTCATACTAATGAGAAACCTTATATCTCTCCGGACTTTGGAAAATGTTATCAAAGCTCTATGTGCTTCATCTCTGAGAAATATGCTCACATAAATAAGAGTCCATTAAGATAAATAGAGAGTTGACGTCTGACCCACGTGCTCACCCCGAATAGAGACCTCTCCAATTCCAAATCTATGGGACCGTGCTGTAAAGTCCGAGCGACAGGATGGCTCATCAACTTTCTCGCAATATTCACAGGTCTTTCTAAATGGCATGACTGCGGGAAGTGCTTCACCTGTTCCTGAATACTTACGTGTGATCAACGTGTTCACACTGAATAAAGACATTAATCATTATAAACGTTCCTGGGAACAGTTCGTCATCACATTGTGGAGAGACCTATCAAATATGTAGCCTGTGGGATGTGCCCTCTAGTCTCTGTAGAACTGATTTCCCATTGTTATTTTCGTATTGTGAGAGACGTTTCAAGTGTATTTATTCCAGGGATAGGTTCAAGCGATCATCTCAACTCTCAGTACACCATCTGGTTTGCAGTTGGTAGCAAGCATTTACCTGCTCCATGTGAGCAAAACAGTTAGGCCACACTTTGACCCTGCTGAGAGAATAGAGGATCCCACTGAGGGAAGGAATTCACTCACTCATCGACCCTACTGAGACAGCGTCGTGTTTACATATCTCAACAGCAATTGTTCTTCACATTCAGTTCTGAAATCAAAGTTTGAATATTCTAGATAACAATCAAATAAATCAGCTTTGTGTTAAATACGGTATCCAAGGTCATTGGAAGGATGGGATTACAGAGTATGTGAAGCATCAGCACAGGTTCTCAGGAAGAAATCACGTCTGACAAATGTATTAGAATGCTTTGAGGAGGTAATGAGCAAGTTCAACGAAGTCAAGCCTGTGGAGGTGACCGGCTTGAATTTCCACAGATATATGTCAAGGTGCAGTATGGCAAACTGCTATAGAAGAGACCATAGATTGAGGCTTGGCTGACTGGCAGAAGGCAGACAGTTGGGTAAAGGGGGGTCTTCTCTAGGATGGCAGCCCGTGACGAGTGGAGTTCAGCAGGAGTCAGTGTTGGCAACACAGCTATTCACATTATGTATGATGGATCCATTCAAAGGAACTCAGGGTGTTGTTGCTCCATTTGAAGAAGACACAATGACAGGTGGAAGGCCAAATCTTATTGATGAAGCGAACATGCTGCAGAATGACTTGAACGGACTGAGTGCTTTGAAAAAATATTTGCAGTTGCGATACTTTGTGGAAAAGGGTGAGGTCATATGTTTGGTGGTAAGAGTAGAGACATAGACAATTTTCTGAAAGCAGAAAGAATTCAAAGTTCAATTTTCTCTTATGTTTAGCATGCAGTTTCAGTTGGAGTTTGGGAAGGCAAATACAATGCAGGCGTTCAGTTCAAGCGAATAGGAAAGCAAGGGCAGAGATTTACACCTCAGTTAATAGGATGCACTGGACAGATGCATTTGGAACATTAGGAACAGGTCTAGGACCCATATCTAAGTGATGATATGTTTTGAGTGGTGGATAGGAGGTTTATAATGTCTGACTCAGTGGTGAGTACTAATGTCTTGCGGCCTCAGCGATGCTGGTTCAATATCTACTTTGGACGACTGTGTATTTGGAGTTTGCACATTCCACCCCAGACTAAAGATGTGTGGCTGACGTTCTTTGGTCATGGGAAATGCAGAGTTACAGGAATTGTGTAGAGATGTGTGTTTGTGTGTGTTTCCCTTCGCAGGATTAGTGGGGGCTTCTTGGACCGAATGGCCTGTTTCCACATTGTAGGTATTCCGTTAGAACAACGTTGATTGCTGAGATTTACGCCTTGTCATAAGAACTCTTCTTAAAAAAGGTGACAGCTTCCATGTAAACACATGGTTTCAAGTGAATCTCTTGAACGATATAAGGAGTGGAGGGGCATTCTTAAGGAGGACATCATAAAGGTCAATCGAGGATATGTGATGTCATCAGAACATAATGTTAAGTATAGTCTAAAAATTTTATACAAGTAATTAAGAATTTGAGACAAAATAGGACAACTTTAAAATGAAAGTGCTCTCTTTTGGCTTGAACCTCAGCAGATGGAGAGATATAATGTTCAGTTCGCGTCAGTTTACACCACGGAGAATGAAATAACTTGTACAACTAAATATTGATGTTTTGAAAGTAGTTCACGTTGAAAAGGGGAAGGGGTGAACGACCTGGAAAATATAAAGTTGGATATTTCTCTGGGATCTGATCTCCTGTATACCGGAAACTTGTGGGAAGTTAGGGAAAGAAACCTTTGGGCCTTCATAGAAATATTTTTATCATCTATCACGACGAATGGGGCGCCGAATAACTGTGGGATGGCTAATGTACCTTCGTTTAGAAAGGAATTCATGGAGAAGACTGGGAGCAATAGACGTTTGTGTCTGCTTATGGTCGTGGGTAAGTTGTTTGGTGCAATTCTAAACGATAGCATTTATATGAATGTTTAGATACAAGGAATGAATCCGGATAATCAGCATGGGTTTGCACAAAATTGATTGAGTTTTTTGAAGGCGTAACCAAGAAGATCAATGAGGACAAAGTGGTAGAGTTTGCTCACTTGGGCTTTTATAAAATCTTTTACACGGTTCCACATGGTTGACTATTTCATAAAGTTAGATCACATAGAGTTAAATGTAAGGATTCCAATTAGATATAAAATTAGTTCAATAGCAGGATGCTGGGAATGGTGGTGTAGGGTAGTTTTCAGACTGGAGGACTGTTACCAAATGTGTCCCATTGGCTAAACGCACATTCATTTTTTTTTCATTTGAATACATGATTTAGGTGGCAAGATAGAAGTAAGTTTGCAAAATTGGTAGTAGAAGGTTGTGAAGCGATTTTCTCGTCAGGTCAGTTTCTCTCTGGCCTCGAGTTTAAAAAGCGTTTGGGAGAAAAGTGGTGGAGGGCCATTCGTCCATCGTGAAGCGCACGATATCAGACATCCATCTATTCTCGTCCCGGTTTGCAGCAATGAGATTCTCTCTGTGATCTTAAATGACATAACAATGGTACTGATGGTTGACCTGGTCACACCGATGAAATCCATTTGGGGAACGTATTTACATGTTCACATACAGAGGCAGTCACACAGGCACATTCCCCGATAGTGACAGAGTCCTCAGGATTCTCCCCACTCCATGTGCTTTATGTCTGCAAGTTTCTCCGGAGAAAGGCGGCTTTAAGTGGAATACAAGGCACTTCGCAGAAAATGTGCATCATTGCGGTGAGCCGTGATATGAAGTGGATACTGAGCTGAAATAGTCCAACACGCTTCTCATGTGTAACTTTCAATAACACAATTCCCACCAAAACAAGCCGTCTGGCTCCTGGGACCTGACAGGATAGCGCCCAACAGACATTCCTCACAAAAATCAACGGACACACAGCAAAATCTAAACACTTTCACGTCTCGTCTTGTTCTCTTTCTGTCCCTGTCACACCTCCAGTTTCCCCTGAACGTTCAGCCCTGATGTCAATGAGCTGTTTGCTATAAACACAGGCACATTGAGAAAGTAATCTTTATTTCAAAAGCAAAGCCAGGGAATGTAAGCTGCAAGGGCTTGCTCTCGGCTGGGTAATGAGACATCACGGTCTCATCGTCCTGATTATCATATAGACTGATTCCACAAATATGCACCGTAACAGTTATTACCAATTGAAATGTGCCAATGTATACCGTGACTGTCAGAAAGATCAGGGGAGAGTAGCTTCGACTCCTTACTCGCGGGGGAAATTTTGCAAAGAATGTCCTGTTACTTCACAAACTGTCCACCTCGCAGTTGGCCCTGGCAGTGTCTAGCACAAAAATGACCTTTGGCCCACTAAGTCCGCACCAGTCACCTGAACTGTTCTGATCTCATTTGGCGTCACTTTGAACAGAGGGGCAAACGTATTCAGTAATTGAAGTGTACAACTAAATGGGTATTACCTGCTTTGGAGTCTTCAGCCTTTTCCATCCTGACAGATGGTTGGTTGCAGATTACGAACGTTCCTTGCCTGAGTTATCTGCATTTCACCTTATCCTGCGATTTGAATTTCAAAAAGAAAGCAGAGAACAAGCACTCTTCAAGTTCACTCTCGGCTCTCAATTACAGTCAGCAAAATGCTTAACTGCATGAGGAATCCACAGTGGAGTTAATGCACATTGTGTCAACCACTTGGCCACAACTGCAGAAGCACGCGACTAAACTTGTTTCATGTTATTCCTCCCTATGGAGCTGAGGGACAGGCAATCACTGTTCGGTTTGTTTCGATAGTGTGAAATGTCAGGACATGTTTGGACTGTGTAATCAATCTCGATGGTTGAAATGGTCATTTAGTTAAAAAGAAAGGGAGAGATTGCAGGATAAACTAAACAGATCTGGCAGCATCTCGGGAGAGACAAACAGACACAACGAATCGGAGCTTCTCCAAGATTTTCTCAGAACACCATTTTCTCTCACAGGTAATGTCATACCTGCCGAGTTCCTTGAGCAGTTTGTGTTTTTGTTTGAGATTCCAAGTGTTCACAACCCTTCACGAGCCATTCAACAATACAGAAACGTATTTGTGGTTGCTCACTGGATTTGGTTTCCGTATGGGTACATATTACTGATCCTATTAAAAACCCGAAAGTGCACAGCAAAGGAGTCGGATGGATAAGAACAGCGACCACTGCATGCGGGGGTACACCCTCTCAGTTAACAGCCAAACGAGAGAACTAATTGCTCCACAGAGGCTGGGGAGTCCCTTGTAGTAGGCCCCTTGCAGGATCTCCTAAAGCACACTGTCAGTGAATTCAAGCTTTCGCTTGCCCTTCGCATAATGAAAATTGTCTTCAATTTGTTTAACGTTTCCAAAATAAATCCTGGAACATTCATTGTGGACAATGGGAACAGTTTGATCTCACACTTTGCAGACACATGCATGACACAGGGAATCAGCTGTCCTAAAATTGAAACATTCTCCCCCCTTCGAGCCTTATAAGGATATTTTTCTGACCTCGTAAAAACCCTGAACTGTGCGTACAAAAAACACAGATTGTGTGAGAACAGCTGTCGCTCTGTTCCTGGGTAGTGGGAGAACAGCAACCTGTCAGTGAAGAGCCGGACGCATTGACTAACATCGCCGCAGAGACTGATGAGCCAATTGTGTCAATGATCCGCAATGCAAGCTGCAGCCTGCTCCTCCCATATTGAAAATCGTCCTTAATTAGTATGACTTTTCCGAAATAAATCCTGGGCAATTCACGGTGAAGACATGGTAATAGTCTGATCCCACCCTTTATAGACACACACACGACACCGGAAATCAGTTATCGTCCTACAGGGATCGTCTCAATTCCAGCCTTTCAGTGTCCTATCTGTTCCCTAGTTTTCTAATTGCCCCGGAGCTGAGATGAGGTTTGACATCCTGACGTGCAGGAACGAGAATCCTTCAATGTCACAGATCAGTTCATGTCCGGAGTACATCAGAGTCAAAGTACCGGCCTCCGAAAGAACTGAAAGATTTCTAAACTGTCTCTGCCCTGTCGGCCAGTTCGTCCTTCATTTTCCTCTGAATCCGCGTCGAAAGGAGTATCGAAAGATTCACAAAGCTCAAGGCTGGGAATTCTGTTTTGCTTGTTGACAGTTTTCCCACTTGACAATTGGCACCATTTTCCCAGAATCTTTTCACAATCCTCTGCTTTGCACCATGTACAGAGATAAATAAACCTCCATTTGGGGAGAGATTCACGACTCTGGGAATGTTTTGTTTGGAGCAAAGAAGATTAATGGGAGATTCATTGGGGACGTTTATAATGATGTGGGAGAAAGAGCTGTGGATGGGCGGGTTAATGGTCAGTAGGAACTGCTGCGTCTGATCAGGGCAGTAGACCGGAGGACGAGGAGTGAAGACGTTTATTGGAAAAACATAACTTGTTTCAAATAAACTCAGTGAAACCTACATATATCCTATGCAGTTTTTTTTTTTAATCATCTGTTGATAGAGAGACAGAGATAAAGTTTTGAGTTAGATCCGTTTCTGGTTCATAACGCAAGTTTCCTGTATGTCAACAAATGAGCAGCCTCTGAACATATCGAGTTGTTGAGACTGTTTTTCTGGAGTTGCAGAGATAACTCATCCAACAAGAAATCATTTAAAATTAACTGTGATGGAAACATGCTCGGAATTGATGAGAGATAGAATGGATATGAAGGATCAATTTTCATGAGCAGAGAGATTAATAATATGGCAATGGTCGAGTGAAAAAAGATGTACTTTTATCGCGCCTTTCAGCTCCACTCCAATCACAGGCACTGAAGTACCTTTGAAGCAGATGTGTCATTGTCAATAATAATGTGCGTATCAGGGCAGTTTGTTCAAACAGAGGTCAAAAAAGAAAACTCAGAACTGGCACTGGAGACAGCAGTGAGATTGTGTTTTACTTTAAAAGTTTGTTCTGCTCTACTTTATATCCAGAATAGTGAAGGACCGGAGATCCCAATCTCAGGGGAAGGGGTTACACAGTTATGAAATAAATGAAGAGGATGTTCTCACATTCAGAGAGTAGCAAGTATGTAGAAGCATTTACAGCAGAGGCCTTTCAAGACTGGTTATATTCAAGGCTTCAATTATCTCTCTGTTAATAACATTGAGCAAGTGGCAGTGTGAAATGTGTCCAAATTTGCTGACAATACACACGCATAGGAGAGCATGTTATGATGAGATCGTGGCCATATGCATAGGCATATAGATAGTTTGGGTGAATGGGGAAAACTTAACAGATGCAGTTACCTGTCCGGATTATGAGGACATGCACGTTGGTCGGAAGCGTCAAAAGACAGAGTACTATTAAAATCGAGAGAAAGTTGAAGAAACGTGTGACACAGAGGAATCTTATGGCACAAACAAAGTTTAGTATCATATTATTTCACTGAAAAAAAGGATGGCTTCTTTTCCGATTGCTAACAATGAAAGAGATGGTTTCCCAGGAAAGAACAAAAGTAACTGAAACTAATAGCCGAAACGAAAATTTAGAAAAGACTTGATCTTTCCAATGGACGACATTGATGTTTATGGCTCTCTAACATTTGTTTACAATGGGGTTGGGTGTGGGAAATAGGGGGGCTGGGGAGTGGAAGTCAGATTACCCACGATAACTCTCATCCTCCATCTGTCTTCGTCATTTTGTACGTTTTATTTCGCATTTTGGTTCCTGTGAGTGCCCTTGTAAACTATACCCGCTGGTGACTTATTTCCCTGGTTGTTCTTCATCACGACCCGAAAGAATTTAACATTCATTTCTCCTGAATCTCGGTAATCTCTGATCAAATGTCACCAGAACCTCGATATTTTCCACGTCTGTCTGCCTTCTTGCAATATTAATTGATCTGTCACTGTGTTACTGTTGCACAGATCAAGAACAAATCAAACAGCATCAATAGCATCTAAGATGTAAACGCAGATAACTGCAGATGCTCCCCAGAGTACTGCCAACTATGCGATCACAGAAGCATACATTGTACAGCCAGGAAACTCAAAACAACAGGAACACTCTTTTGGGCTGCGGAGCTGGTTGTATTTCTCAATCAGCAATCGAATTTTACATTGGTGATATCAACAGTTCCCTCACCCAAGGAGCTAACTAGTGCTGCAGACGAAGGAGAATGTGAGAACTGTAGATACTGGAGATCAGAGTCAAGAGTGTGGTGCTGGAAAACACAGCAGGTCAGGCAGCATCCGAGCAGTAGAAAAATCGATGCTTTGGCTAAATGCCTGATGAAGTATTCATGGCAGAAACATCCAATCTCCTGCTTCTTGGTTGCTGCCTAATCTGCTGTACCTTTCCAGCAACACATTCTCCATTGCTGCAGACTGTCAAACATTCCAAGCTTCTAGCCACGGAATCAGCGACACTCAGTGTCATGAGTCAACCTACTGCGGACACCTGGCAGTGGTGTTTTGTGTCAAGTTGATCTTCAAGAATGTGTATCGTGAGTTGTCTATCCTTTATAATGCTTCCTGCAGTCACTACATGCAACATTGTTTTCCCAAATTTATCCTGCCTTTGATGGCTATTTGGTCTAATTTTGGTGAGTTGTTGTCAATATGTCTTTCGGTTTATGCTGTCTCATACATCCGAGTGGCCAGAGGAGTCTGGATGTATGTGCCGAGACATACTTTTACCTATAATGTAGAGTGCTTCGCTTGTTGGTTAATGGCATGTCCTTCTGGCGTTGGTTTTGACAATGAATCTGCGCGAATATCTGCTTTTGCAAAATATTTCTGGAGGATCCACTAAACAACACCACTGACTGTTCCGAGTAGCAATGCACAGCGATGACGAGGATAACAAATTCGATTGGGACAACACATAAATATTAGGGCCAGATAAACAGAGGGCAGCCAGAGAATTTCTAGAATGACGAGACTCATCCAATGACTCCATCAAAAAACATGTTGATTTGGACCCAACATACTGGGACATGCAAAGAACGACAAGAACCAGCAAATTAAAGCAGTGGGGAATAAATCAATCCACTTCGAAACGCTGCAGGACAGCAGCGCTTCAGACGAGTTTCATCTGCCTTGAGGATATCACCGAGAGAGGGGAGGAAACGGCCGCAAACCAACTTTCCAAAACCACCGAACATCCCCACAGCATCTGCACCCTTCACCGGAACTACAGATCTTTACACAAACCTTGAAACCCTGAAACAGTCAGAGATGCCCCAGCCGGAAAATGAACCCTGGCCTCTCACATGACAACTGAGGTTACCAAACGCCACACGGTGGATGTCAGAGCTAACTGAGCCTGCAAGCTACTTGTGCATGCTCTTGTCAATGACACCTGCTTGATTATCCTCATCTCATTTTCCATCATTTATCATTGTATGCCTCAAGCATTACAAATTCACAGTTAATTATCTCTGAAGGTTATTAGAATTTCTGCCGCTCTGACATATACAGACAGTGATGTCCAGATTCCAACCACTCGCTAGCTGATAAAGTTTTTTTTTATGTAGAGCTACTCGAACATTTATGAATCTTATCTTAAATCTATGATTGATTGATCCATTCATCATCGACAAATTTTTCGTTAAGTCTACCCAATCCATGCCCCTCATTATTTCCTACATCTCAATACTGTCTCCTCTCAATCTCTCCTGCTCTCACAAAAGCAACTCTTTCATAGCTGAAGTTCTTCAATCCAGACAATATATTGGCAAATCACTTGTGCACCGTTTCCACAGCTGTCATATCGCTTCTTTTATGTGAATTGCAGAATTATACATAACACGCGAGCGAGAGACGAATAAACACTTGAAATAAATGTGGGGAATTCACAAACATTGGTCTTTTCCAATAAAGTCTCTTTTCCTCGATACCTTTCTGTGTCCTCTTCATGAACCCAGTGCCCCAATGAACTCTGGTCCATGCAAATCAACACTTTACGTGAGGATTGATAACCCAACCACATCATCTGATTGCCTTAAGTGGGTTTAAAGCTGCTCATGGTGGTATTGGGGCACGTTCACCTAACAAGAGTGACAGCTGCAGCACTAACTTAACGGTGTCAATGTGAAAGTGAATGTTAGTTTGTGCAATGTCCCAGTGACATGGGAGGAGGGAGGGAAAGGAAGAATAGTGCTTGTGAAAGGGAGAAACTTCGCCGAGATTGGGTGCAGATAAAGTTTGAAGAAAAATTTCATCACCTTCAAGAGCATTTTAACTTTAAAAATTGATTGTTTCCCTTCTGCGTTTGTTTTGGAAGGGTTATGTGGAGTAACATGGAACAACTGCGCATGACTGATACTCGGATTTGAATGGACGTTGCTGCGGCCACAATGCAGACGACGAGCCACTAAACGATCACATGAAAAAATAACCAAATGCAAAAGCAATAAATGCAATGGCTGAGATTGGCGAGGAACAACACCAAATGCACAAGAGGATAACTTACTGAGATTGGGTTGTATCGTCATCTTCGATGTCCTCAGTGGCTTTGGAGACTCCATCATTGAGAATGTTGAAGACTGAGTTCGATAGATTTCAAGAAAAGATGAAATGTGCAGGCGAAGCACACAAATTGTTGAAATGTAAGTTTCAATAACAACGATGTTTCACATCGTTACTTTACCAGTGCCTCGAGACAAGGTAGTAACTACGCTTACACACTTGAATCACACCGGTTTCCAGGTCTTGAATCAGAGAAATTTAGTGACGCAGTGGCGAAGATCCGATCGGAAATTGAGAGTGGAATGAACGCGTGAATCTCTACTCTTTCTGCCAGTGATCAAGTCCGTGAGCATGCAGTCCTTCTATGAAGGCAGAGAGGCGCGTGAAACGGCCAGGCTGGGAGCTCCAAACTAGGCCGGAGCTACTTCTGCTGACATGGAATAGGGAGCTGTGGGAGAAGAGGCTGGGAGTTCTAACCTCGTCTGGATACACTTCAGTTGACATGGCGCAGGAAACTTTGGATTGATGGAAAGTATCCTGAGCGATTTTAATCTGAACTAAAATCGTTTTTGGCAGCATGCATTTTTGTGCATTGAGGGAGGATCTGCCCCAGGAAATTGTCACAATTATCAATAAACATTTTGCAAAGACTGAACTCGTCTAGGAGTATCTGTGCATTGTGAAATGGGCTAAATATCAGTGCACTCTGACATTTCTCATATTCTGACTCTGCAGTCGGTTAATTTTCTGGAAGGAATTTTAAAAATCGTTTTTGTTTTATTCAATTTCCTGCTAGCTTGTTCTGGTCTGATCATTGATTTAACATAAACAACCGAAAATTAATATGATGTTGGGATTCGGTTCGAGGTTCTCTCGAATTACAGAAGAACAACAGGAGAGCAGAGGTGAAATTTTTCAGAACAGCAGTAATCAAATTGAATGAATGGGCAGACAGAGGGTGAAAGGAAGCTTCATGGGGATAAAAGTATTTTCTTTGCAAATGAAACTACCCGCGTCACAAAGTGTCTCACCTGGACTGACAGGAATGGAGTTTATAAGTCCTTCTATATAGAGTGAGGTGGGGAGAATGTAAACACAGCAAGCTCCAAAAAAAAACAGAAATACTTGTTCTTTTCTAAACCTCAGTCCCGGACTGACTAAGATGACCTTTGGAAAATTATTTTGCACCATGACAGAAGAGGAGTAACAGATTCGACCACGGAAACCAAATTACATATCAAGATAAAATCATTCCACTTTATTCGCTATATCCTCCCTTTTTGACACATGGTCCTCACTGTGTGTTAATTGGCATGGAATGGGAATAATGATCGCGGTAGACAGGGTTTACCAATGGGGCCACACCACACCCATTCCCTCATTCTGCACCCTGCCATTGTCCATTCACGCTTGTCCTTCGGAGTGGCCTGCGACTCGACCTCCCATAAGTCTGCTTTGGATTACAAATATTTGACATACACATGTCAACTGATCACTTGGCGTCTGCTGGGCTGCCGTCCTTCCCGCTGAGTTTGCATTCACATTGCCTTGAGAACGGGAATCGTACTTTGTTGTGTGGGCTTCACATTTACAGACAGCGAATGATTTAGGTGGTAGGACCGCTTCCAGAAGGTCAGAAGTCAGGCCACGGTGTATTTTGGGCTTTCCACAGTAGGTTAAGAAGCCCCTGTGTTTCCACAGAGTTCCACAATTATGTACAACCCCGTATGCATATTTGCTGTCGGTGTAAATATTCACTATCCTTCACTCAGCCAATTTTCATGCCTCAGTCAAGGCAATCAGCTCTGCTGCTTGAGCTGACAGATGACAATGGAGTGATTCCGCTTTGACTACCTCATGGGTAGTTACTACAGCATACAAACACAAGTCTGGCCTGTCCGTTTGCTCCTGAATGCTGACCCATTCACAAAAAAAGCCATATCCTGATTCTGAGTTTGTGAATCCTGCACATCTGGTCTGGGTTGCAAATTTTATTAGTTACAGCGACACAGTCATGTGGGTCTCCGTCTCCTGTTGCGGCGATAAGGCTAGCAGCATTACGGACGTTACATCTCGTTATTGTAATGTTAGGCATCTCCAATAGCACAGTATTGTTTCTGAGCCAACGTGCTGCCGACATGTGTGCTGTGTTTTGCTCGGAAAACAGTAAGGATGCATGTGGGTACAGTAGGGTTAATTCTCCAAAGCCGACTGTGTCCCTGGACGCTGCAACAAACTTTTTCAGCTGCAGCCACGGGTCGCCGGCATATCGGCAATCCTGCCGCTACGGGGTCTAAGTTTAGCCAAAATGTAAGCTACCTGCCTCAATTTTCCCACATTATCCTGCATCAGCACAGATGTCATGCATCTACCGTTTGTATAAAAGGCTTGTTTGGATTCGGAATCCCCAGTTTAGGTGTGGTTTGGAGCTCCATTTTCAATTCAACTGTTACGGTCTCTGGTTCTGCAACTCTTAGCCATTGAAAATTTCATTTCGGGGGGCCTCAAGGGTTGTGTAATATGGGATAAACATTCTACAGTAGGAGCGCATGACCAAAAAGAATAGCAATGGTTTCTTCGTGTGAGGCTTTGGAATTTGCTGGATTGCTTGAACTTTGTTTGACCAATGGCCTTCCCTTGTTGAGAAAGAAGTGACCTAAGAACTTCCCCTGTTGCACAAATTATAATTTTGCAAAACTAACTTTGTGCCCATTCCTGGCTAGATGGCAGAGCATCGCAAGCGTATCTTTCTCACATTGTTCCTCTGTTGGTCCTGCTGTTAAGCAGTCTTCTACATACTGCAGAATCGCTGACCCCGGGGTTAAAACAAGAATCTCCAGACTCCAGCATCGAGCCGCATTAATTATGGTGGGGGACTCACAGTAATCTTGACAAAGTTGCTTGAATGTACATGATTTGCCTTTGAGTGGAAAAGTGAACCAGAAGTGACTTTCTGGGTGTACCGGTACACTAAAGAAGACATTTGCTAAATCCATAGCAGAGAACCATTTACTGTCAGGTGGAATTTGAGCTAATATAGTACAAGGATTAGGAACATTTGGGGTGGACGGAACAACAGCATAATTGGCTACCTGCAGGTCTTGAACAAAGCTCCGTTTCCGCGATTCACCTGGAATGTTTGCCATTTTGACCGGAAAAATGGGGGTTCTCACCGGTGATTAATCACAGGAAATTATCACTCAAGCCTTAACGAGGGATGCAAAGTAGTATCCTTTGACAGCCTCGGTTTTAACGGGTCATGTGTCCTGCATGGACGATACTCAGACTTCGGGGCTATTCTTATGGGTTCACAGCTTTGAATGAACCCCACATCACGTTTGCCTTTTGCCCTGCACTCAGTCGGGACCTTTAATAAGCTTGGGTCCGAGACATCTACCAGAGCTAATCGACAGGCTACCCTCTTGGCAGGGGTTACCAGGACTGCTCTATCTGCCTGAGTTAGCCACTTTAGTTTCTTCATATCTGTCCTTATATCTGCATTGAATCAGATACGCATTTCGTCGTTGAAGACACAATCTTTCATTTTTTTCTGCCTGCAGTACCCATCGTCTCAAATCCAGCCACCTCTCGCTGGATGCCTTCGCCAATGGTACGTGAGGAAATGTGCCTTCCACATCAAAAGATACATTCGATAGGTTGACACTGACTGCACATCTGTGATCATTCCAATAAACTTCGCACAATACTAACTGAACTGGTTTAACCGATCTCCTCAAACAATCCTTCTCACATAATTTGTACGGGCCATCACGGTGTATGTGTGCTGTGCAGTGCAGCATATCCCCAGCAAGAAAATCTGTGTTAATGGAATTAACATGGTTACTTGATTGCTGGGCGAGCGAATCGATTACTGAACTTATGGCTCTCTGGCTTAATCACCACTCATAGACATGCATCGGGGTCGTGAGTCGTAATTTACTGCTTGTGCTGGTAAACCTTCTTTTCATATTACCTGCAAGCCTATGATCGCGAGCCATCTGATTTAAAGGACAGATTTCCGACAATAGTAATGAGAATTGGAATGTTTCATCATTGCTGCTTCTGCACAATAGGGGTGCGGTTAAGCTCTTTCGTATCACGACTCCTGATGCACCCACGAAGTCTTCTCTCTCAACTGCCTTGATTTAAGGACTGAATATGTTGCTCCTGTATCTCCCAAAAAGGTAACTAGCTTACCTTCCACAAATAATACATTTTCCCTTGATACGAGAATTCGCTTCTTCTTATCAACACCTCAAGTTCAGGGGCCTGAAACATTCGAGTTACTTTCCAGATACGGAGGGTTTTTTTCTCATTCCTTGACTGTTGATATGGTAGTTCACTGGCCTTGTATGTTTGCTATTATTTCGGCTTAACTTTACTTTTTTTTCAGTCTTTCTGCAACACTTGCATCTGCAAAGTAATTTACTTACTTATTTGTTTCCCTGTGCTTTTATTGGTTTCAAAATAAATGTTAATTTTCCATTAAAATTGACATCACATTATTTTACAGGTCGCGGCAATAGCCCAGGCCGAAGTGCCTGTACTGCATCGTAACGTTCTATGTTGTAAGTTACATTTCCTGCGTGTTTCCGATATCTCTCCTTACTGTGAAGCTTCTCGTCACATCTTCCACAGATTTGTATGACCTTAATTTAATCGAGGCAACTGTATTTCCTGCTCAGAATGTGAGCTCTGTCCAATGGAGTGACAAAGCTGAGATCACTTACGTTCTGTCCAGAATCAACAGAAACTATCCCGATCTTCCAGTCTCCTGTACTTCAACATTACAATGTGTTCCCACCCTTCTGGCTCTCTGCCTGTATCCCTGATGAAGGGTTGTTGCCCGAAACGTCGATTTTACTGCTCCTCAGATGCTGCCTGAACTGCTGTGCTTTGCCAGCACCACTCTAATCGAGACACTGTGTTCCCAGGCCATAATTTCAGTCTCTGGTCTGCTGCAGTGCTCCTTCAAGGCACAACACAAGCTGGAAGACACGCAACTCATTTTCTACCGACAGACCATGCAAACATTAGGACTCAACATCGAGTTCAATCATTTTAGAAACCGTCCGCCCTCTTACACATTCTTCACCCACCCGCCCTTCCCATCAGTTGCGAAGACGGATCATTGGACTCGAAGTGTTAACTTTCCTTTTTCATCACAGATGGCCAAGAGCTGCTGATTTTTTTCAGACCTTTTGGCTTTTCTCCTGAGAACTTTGTTTTTCTATTTTAATCGCCAGATACTGGAAGCGTCTGATTGCTGGAGGAGAATTTCCCAGGAGATGAAAAGAATGGCAAGAGCTTGACCACTCCCATTGTGAAGGTACACGAGCTAGGCTGGGGATGTTTATCTAAGCGCAGAGAAGGCTGAATGAGAAACCGATTAACCTGCTCATTTTATGAAGAGGATAGATATGTGTGAGGATAGATATGCCTGTATTGGGAAGGAACAGAGTGACATAACTGAAAAACAGGAGACAAGGATGAGATTTAGGAAGAATACTTTCACCTATAGAGTATTGATTATCTGGAAATCATTGTCTGAACGTGTGGTAAAGGTAAGTGTCATGAGAACGTTTTAGCAGTCTGTAGCCGAACACTTGATGAGCCAGAGCACAAGTGGAAAAGGACCAGGTACCGGAAAGTGTGACAAGGACAGACAGGCGCGAGATGGGTGTCCTGAACGCAATGAGTCAAAGGCAAACTTGTGTGCTTAAGAGTGGATGCTGTCGCGGCTCTGTGGCGCAATGGAAAGCGCGTTGGTCTTCTACATCTCTCTTCAGGTGGTTATTCAAAGGCTGTGGGTTCGAATCCCATCAGAGTCGAGTTTTAATTTATGTTTTGCAAAGTGGTCAGACCAGACTCGGCTGCTCATCTGCAAAACCAATAGTATTCGTATAAAAACCCAACTCTCTCGAAAAGGAATATTTTCTTCTCACATATTTACATTATCGATGTCTACTTATGGTAGAGATCGATAAATACTTTCACCTATAGAGTATTGATTATCTGGAAATCATTGTCTGAACGTAGCCAGTTGTCGAGCCAGTAGGCAACACGATGGTGTGAATGGGCTGGAAAAAGACATGAAATTGTTGTGTCAGCCATGATATCAAATTATGTGGCAGGGCAGGATCGGTGTTAAGAATGGCCTCCTTCTGCTCCTTTGTGTCTGTGTCATTTCTGGCCCAGTTTTTTTAAATAATCACAATGAGGACGATATGAATTAAACGCCAAGTAATATTTTGTTTTCACCTCCACATCGCTTCCCTCCCAGCTGGAATAGACAGCTCTTGTTTCAGCTTTAGATCAGACAGTGGAGGATTCTCACAAGTTCTCCTTTAGGCTGAATGTTCCTTCACATAGGTTTCCAAGTGGACACATGGAGCAAGCAATTGCATGGATGCTGGGGATTCAGGGACAGATTTCCCCTTTGCTGGGCTGGAATACTGGCCACGGTAATGAACGTGAATGTCTGACATTTTGAATCTTACTCTGGATTCTTGCGACTTTACTAATTAAACTGAATTTACTTTGCCCTTGCAGAAAATTATCCAATCTTCACTGTGCATAAAAACCATGCCACGTGCTCGTGCACGTAGTATGCTGAACATTGTTGATGTTGTGTGCAGTGTGGGTTGATGTGTCATATGAACAAGCCAAAGGAAGTTGGTGAAATATCAGTGAATCGAATTGTCTGACGAATTGAGGCCGATAGAAGGAGAATCCCAGTACAATGGCCACACAATATTGCATGTGATCAACGCAGGAAGCCACGGAAAACGTCGGCAGGATTCAATAAAACCGATTTTCACCTCATTTATGTATGGCATTTTCCTGAAACTGATGTTTCATAATCGATGAGCCATTATCAGTATAACCACCTCTGCTCTGCGTTTCATTTCAGATACACAGAAACAATTGAGTAATTGGGTTGAGGGGCCCAGTGGTAGGATCAGGAGCCGTTCGTCATCATGAGACGGCAGATCCAGTGGTGCAATTAGTTAGCCTGCTGTACTTGCATGACAGAATGGCAGTACATGAGCTGCCAAAGTTGCGCATTGGATTCTCGCCAGGTGTTTGTTTTACTGATAGTGACCAGAGATGATTGCAACTTCAAGCTGAAGAACAGTTCAAACCCGGAATATTAGACTGCAATGAAGTGCTTTTGGCATCAATGTTGCACCGTTCTGTGATACCAATCTGAATAAATCTGACCATCATTTTGACATTATAAGCCGTAAGTTTATCCAATGATCATTTAATTGCCCTGAAGATTGGTGAGTCTACGACTGTTGAAGGCAAGGCGTTCTGCACCCTCACTATTCTCTGAGAAAGGCATCTACCACGTCATCTATCACCGTCAAATTACATCGATCTGCCCTTGTGCCGACCTTCACCATTTGTAGAAAAAGGCCTTCACTGTCCACCTTACGGCAACCACTGATCATCTTTTATGTCTCTCTTAATTCACCTCTCAAATTTCGTATCTCTATCAAAAACAGCCTCAAGTCCCTCAGCCTTTCCTCGTAAGACCTTCCCTTAACAGAAGGCAACATCCGAGGAAATTTCGTCTGCAAACTTTCCAATGCTTTCACATCCGTACTATAATGTGGCGACCAGAAATTCACGCAAATCGACAAGTTTGGCCATACCAGACAAATTTCTGGTCCTGCAAAGATATCGTTTGGCCCTGAAACACAATCCCTATCCCAATATAACCTAACACACTGTGCTCATTGCAAGCAAATCCATCAAGGTGTGTGTTAACTTTCAGAGTTTTATATACATGGACGCCGAGATCGCTCTGGTCATCTAAACTTCCAAGAATAATACAATTAGCCCTGTAATTCCTACTGCTGTTCTTGACAGGCCCGAATCATATCCTAGATATTCTTTTATTCTTGAAATGACAAGCTTCAGGGTTTTAAATGACCCTGACAGCTTTTCATGTCCCCTCTTCACTCTGAGTCGCTCTCTCTTTTGCCCCTTCCTTGCTAGCTTTTAATTTTCAAGTGCCCTAACTCAGCCGTCATAGTTCATGTTTACATGCACCGCCTTCTCCCTCTTGACAACAAATTCAACTTTTTGAGTAAAAATTGCTTCCTGTCTCAACCTCATATTCCCTACATGACGCACACATACTTAGCAAGGACATGCATGAGCGCTTCCCTGAACAAGCTCCATATTTCAAGTGTGCAAAACACCTTCGGTTACTTTCCCATCTGGTGCATTCTAACTCTTGCCTGCTCGCATCATACTGGCCTTTCTCCCAGCGGTACCTCATGCTCTGCGATATATATACACATATATATGTGTGTATATATATATATTCCTATCCATCACTAAATAACCATACCGAATTGTGGTCACTAGCACTAGCACCAAATAGAGAGGCAGTCACGCAGGCACATTCCCCGATAGTGACAGAGTCCTCAGGATTATACCCACTCCATGTGTTTTATGTCTACAAGTATCTGCAGAGAAAGGCTGCTTTAAGTGGAATACAAGGCACTTCACAGAAAATGTGCACGGTTGTGGTGAGCCGTGATATGAAATGGATACTGAGCTGAAATATTCCCAAACGCTTCTCACGTGAAACTTTCAATAACACAAATCCAACCAAAACAAGCCCTCTGGGTCCTGGGACCTGACAGGTTAGCGCCCAACAGACATTCCTCACAAAAAACAACGGACACACGGCAAAATCTAAATACTTTCATGTCTCGTCTTGTTCTGTTTCTGCCCCTGTCACACCTCCAGCTTCCTCTGAACGTCTAGTCCCGATGTCAATGAGCTGTTTGATATAAACACAGGCACATCGAGAAAGTAATCTTTATTTCAAAAGCAGGGCCAGGGAGTGTAAGCTGCAAGGGTTTGCTCTCTGCTGGGTAATGAAACATCACGGTCTCGTTGTCCTGAGAGAGTAGCT
This sequence comes from Chiloscyllium punctatum, assembly GCF_047496795.1. Taxonomy (NCBI): domain Eukaryota; kingdom Metazoa; phylum Chordata; class Chondrichthyes; order Orectolobiformes; family Hemiscylliidae; genus Chiloscyllium; species Chiloscyllium punctatum. The sequence continues at coordinate 62,904,696 of NC_092751.1, read as the reverse complement.
TCGACTCCTTCCTCGCCGAGGGACATTTTGCAAACAACGTCCTGTTACTTGACAAACTGACCTCCTCGCAGCTGGCCATGGAAGTGTCTAGCACAATAATATCCTTTGGCCCACTAGGTCTGCACCAGTCCAATACAATCCCCTGAACTGTTCTTAAATCAGGGGCAAATGTATTCAGTCATGGAAGTGTACAACTAAATCGGTCTAACCTGCTCTGGATTTTCTGCCTTTTCCATCCTGACAGGCAGTTGGTTGCAGATTCCTAACGTTCCTGATCTGACTTTTACGCTTTCACCTAATCCTGCGATTTGAATTTCAAACAAGAAAGCAGAGAACAAGCACTCTTCAAGTTCACTCTCGGCTCTCAATCACAGTCAGCAAAATGTTTAACTGAATGAGGTATCCACATTGCAATTAACGCCCATCGCCTAAACCACATGGCCACATCTGCAGAAGCGTGCTACTAAACTGGTTTCAAGTACTCCCTCCCTGTGGAGCTGAGGGACAGACAATCATTGTTCGGTTTGTTTGAATTCAATCACTGCAGTTTCAATAGGGTCAAATGTCAGGACTTGTTAGGTCTGTGTCATCAATCTCGATGGTTGAAATGGTCATTCAGTTAAAAAGAAAGGGAGAGATTTCAGGAGAAACTAAACAGATCTGGCAGCATCTGGGGAGAGACAAATAGAGACAACGATTCAGAGCTTCTTCAGGAGTTTCTCCGAACTCTATTTTCCCCGACAGGTACTGGCAAACCTGCCGAATTCCTTGAGCAGTTTCCGTTTTTTTTTGAGATTCCAAGTGTCCACAACACTTCACTTGCCATTCAACAATACAGTAACGCATTTGTGGCTCCTCACTGGATTTGGTTTCCGTTTGGCTGCATATCCCTGACTCCATTAAAAACCCGAAAGTGCACAGCAAAGGAGTCGGATGGATAAGAACAGTCGGATACCACGCTCCATGCGTGGGTACAATTTCTCGGTTAACAGCCAAAAGAGAGGACAAATTGCATGTCACCGGGAAACAGCTTTCCTAAAACGGGGAACTTCTCCCTTTGAGCCTTCTGAGGAACATTTTCCTGACCTTGGTAAAAACCCAGAACTGTGCGGACAGAAAAAAAACAGATGGTGTGAGAACAGCTGTCGCTCTGTTCCTGGGTAGTGCGAGAACAGCAACCTCTCAGTGAAGAGCCGAACGCACTGACTAACATCGCCACAGAGACTGATGAGCCAACGGCTTCAATGACCCCCGAATGCAAGTTGCAGCCTGCTCCTCCCATATTGACAATCATCCTTCATTAGCATTTTTTCCTAAATAAATCCAGGGAAATTCGCAGTGAAGACATGGGAATAATCTGGTCCCACCCTCTATAGACGCACCCATGACAGCAGAATCAGTTATCCTCCAACCGGGATCGTCTCACTTCCAGCCTTTCAGTGCCCTATCTGTTCCCACGTTTTCTAATTGCCCTGGAGCTGAGATGAGATTTGACATCCTGACGTGCAGGAACGAGAATCCTTCAATATCACAGATCAGTTCATGTCCAGAGAACATCAGAGTCAAAGTACTGGCCTCCGAAAGAACGGAAAGATTTCTAAACTGTCTCTGCCCAGTCGGCCAGTTCACCCTTCATTTTCGTCTGAATCCGCGGCCCAAAGAAATTTAAAGATTCACAACGCTCGAGTCTGGATTTTCTGTTTTGCTTGATGACAGTTTTCCCACTTGACAATCGGCACCATTTTCCTAGAATCTTTTCACAATCCTCTGCTTTGCACCATGTACAGAGCTAAATAAATCTCCTTTTGTGGAGAGATTAACGACCCTGGGAATGTTTCCTTTGAGCAAAGAAGATTAATGGGAAATTTCTTGGAGACGTTTGTAATGATTGGGAGAAAGAACTGGGGATAGGCGGATTAATGGTCAGAAGGAACTGCTGCTTCTGACCAGGGTAAGTTACAAGATGACGAGGAGTGAAGACGTTTAATGGAAAAGACAACTTGTTTCAAATAAACTCAGTGAAACGTACATATATCCCATGTGTTTTTTTATCATCTGTAAATAGAGAAACAGAGCTAACGTTTTGAGTCAGGTCCTTTTCTGGTTCAGAACGCAAGTTTCCTGCATGTCAAGAAATGAGCAGACCTGAGAACACATCAAATTGTTGAGACGAGTTTTCTGGAGTTGCAGAGATAACTGATCCAACAAGAAAGCATTTAAAATCAACTGTGAGGGAAACATGCTCGGTATTGATGAGAGATAGATTGGATATGAAGGATCCCTTTTCATGAGCAGAGAGATTCATAACACGGCAATGGTCGAGTAATAAACATGCACTTATATCGTGCCTTTCAGCTCCACTTTAATCACAGGCACGGAAGCACCTGTGAAGCAGATGTGTCATTGTCAATAATAATGTGTTAATCTGGGCAGTTTGTTCAAACAGAGGTCAGAAACGAAAACTCAGAACTGGCACTGGAGACAGCAGTGAGATTGTGTTTTCCTTTAAAAGTTTGTCCTGCTCTTGTTTATATCCAGAATACTGCAGGACCAGTGATCCCAATCTCAGGGGAAGGCGTTACCCACGTAAGAATCAAATGAGGAGGATGTTCTCACATTCAGTGGGTAGCAAACATGTCGAATTATTTACAGCCGAGGCCTGTCAAGACTGGGTAAGTTCAGGGCTTCAATTATCTCTCTGTTAATAGCATGGAGCAAGTGGCGTGTGAAATGTGTCCGAATTTGCTGACAATACACACTCGTGGGAGCGCATGTTATGATAACATCATGGCAATATGAATAGGCATATAGGTAGGTTGGGTGAGTGGGGACAAACTTTTCAGATGCAGTCTCTTGTCCGGATTATGAGGTCATGCACTTTGGTCAGAAAAGTCAAAAGACAGAGTACTATTAAAATCGAGAGAAAGTAGAAGAAACGTGTGACACAGAGTCATCTTGTACATGGCACAAACAAAGTTTACTATCATATTCTTACCCTGAGAAAAGGATGGTTTTCTTTCCGATTGCTAACAATGAAAGAGATTGTTTCACAGGAAAGAAAAACAACTGAAACTAATAGCCTAATCTAAAATTTAGAAAAGACTTGGATCGTTCCAATGGACGACATTGATGTGTATGGCTCTCAAACATTTGTTTACAATGGGGCTGGGAGTGGGAGTTAGGGGAGCTGGGGAGTGGAAGTCAGGTTACCCATGATTACTGTCATCTTTCATCTCTCTACGTCATTTTGTACGTTTTAATTCGCATTTTGGTTCATGTGAGTGCCCTTGTAAACTATACCCGCTGGTGACTTATTTCCCTGGTTGTTCTTCATCACGACCTGAAAGAATTCAAAATTCTTTTCTCCTTGATTTCGGTAATCTCGAATCAAATGTCACCAGAACCTCGATATTTTCCACGTCTGTTTGACTTCTTGCAATATTAATTGTTCTGTCACTGTGTTACTGTTTCACAAGTCAAGAACAAATCAAACAGGATCAAAAGCATCTAGAATGTAAACGCAGATAACTGCAGACGCTCCCCAGAGTACTGCCAACTGTGCGATCACAGAAGCACACTTTGAACTGCCAGGAAACTCAAAAGAACAGAAACACACTTTTGGGCCACAGACCTGGTTGTGTTTCTTAATCAGCAATCGGATTTTACGTTTGTGGTATCAACAGTTCCCGCACTCAAGGAACTAACTAATGCTGCAGACGGAGAAGAAAATGGAGGACTGTAGATCCTGGAGATCAGAGTCGAGAGTGTGGTTGTTGGAAAACTCAGCAGGTCAGGCAGCATCCGAGGAGCAGGATAATCGACGATTTGGCTGAATGCCTGATGAAGTACTCATGTCAGAAACGTCCATTCTCCTGCTTCTTGGATACTGTTTAACCTACTGACCTTTTCCAGCAACACACTGTCCATTGCTGCAGACTGGCACACTTTCCCAGCTCCCAGCCACGGAATCAGCGACACTCAGTGTCAAGAGTCAACCTATTGAGGACACCTGGCAGTGGTGTTTCATGTCACGTTGATTGTCATGAATGCGTATCATGAGTTGGCTGTCCTTTATAATGTTTCCTGCAGTCACTCCGTGCAACATTGTTTGTCCAAATTTGTCCTGCAGATGATGGCTGTTGGGTCCATGTTTTGGTGAGTAGTTGTCAAACGTGGCTTTCGGTTTATGTTGTCTCATAAATCCGAGTGGTCAGAGGAGTCTGGCTGCACGTGCCGAGCATTTTTTCTACCTTTAATGTCGAGTGATTTGAGTGTTGGGTCATGGTATGTCCTCCTCGCGTTGTTCTTGGCAAGGAATCTGCGGGTATATCTATTTTTGCAAAGTACTTCTGGAGGATCCAGTAAACCACACAACCAACTGTTCCGATTAGCAAGGCACAGTGATGACGAGGAAAGCAAATTCGATTGGGACAACACAAAAATAATAGCACAAGCTAACCAGAGGGCAGCCAGAGAATTTTTAGAATGACGAGACTCATCCAATGACTCCATCCAAAAACATGTACATCTGGACCCAACATGCTGGGACATGCAAAGAACGACAAGAACCAGCAACTGAAAGCAGTAGGAAGGAAATCAAACCAATTCGAAACGCTGCAGGATAGCAGTACTTCATACGAGTTTCATCTGCCTTGAGGATATTACCGAGAAAGTGAAGGAAACGGCTGCAAACCAATTTCCCAAAACCACAATGCCCATGCAGACATTGTGTTCCAGAAGCAACCATTCGCTGGCTGTTTAAATTTATCTGCACATTACCTCAAAACTTTTTGCCTCTTATCTTAAGTCTATGGCTCCCTGTTGATTGAAATCCTCCAACAATGGAAAGCATTTCTTTCCGTCTACCGTATCCATGCCCCTCATTATTTTGTACTTCTTAACCATGTCTCCTCATAATCCCCCTCTCTCTGAGAAAAAAAAACAAGGTGTCTCATCCCTCCTCATAACTGGAGCTCTTCAGCACAGGAACTATCCCCATAAATCACTTCTGTGCTGTCATATTGCTACTATATCGTGCATTGCGGAACTCTAAATAGAAATCTGCAGCTGAAGGAACAAATTACATAAATGTCACAGAAAGCCAAGGAAATTGCTCTTTTCCAAAATCAAAAGGTCCCTTTTCCTCGCTACTGCTCTGAATTCCTGTCCCGAGACTGATACTGAAACACTGTCTGGTCAATGTCATTTAAAAGTGCTACATGAGGATTGATCTCACAACCACGGTGTCTGAATGTTCCAAATTGTTTGAAGGTTCAGGTGATTCGGTGAGACTGGGGCAAGTCCACGCAGCAACAGTGATAGCAACACAGACTGAAGTGTGTCCATGCAGAAGTAAGTGTTGGAGTAAGCAGTGCATTTTTGAAATGGGATGAGGGAACACATTCACAAAAGGACTCGGAGAGATGTCAGACAGCGGCAGTTAGAAGGAACAGAATCATCACTTCAGAGAACATTTTCACATAAAAATAAATAATGTTAAAAATACCAAACCAATGACAATTTAATTATATAAATATAGTGTTTTAAACCAACTTTTTGATCTCAGTCATAGAACGATATATAATGTAGTTAACACAAAGTATAATGTTCAAATACGTCGTCTTTAAGAGGTATTTTAAAGTGAAAATCTGCGATCAAGACTGGGAGTTTAGTGAAGAGGCTACACAGTTTGCGCCTTTGGTAGCAACAGGTTGTGGGCCGCCTTTGTGCACATGTGGAAAAGTTAACAGCGACAATGCTTACATGTATGGTTTAGAGGTAATACAGATATCATGAAGGGTGTTTAAAAATAATCTTTCTTTTTATATCGGCATCGTTGGCTATTGACCACCCCTAATTCCCCCAGAGAAGGCTGGAGGACTTTAAAGACCGAGGCAGAGAGGAGGTTACCAAGAGATTTGTATATATTTACATCAGTTTAAAAATTTATCTAGGGTTTTTGGGTGCGTCGGATGTGGTGAGAATACTAGTTTGCCTTTGGAACTTGGTTGTGGAGGTGGCAATGCCGTGACTGTGGAACTTTCGCAGTCGGCCATGAGACGGGTGCTCACGGTCGACAAATTCACGGCTTCATTAATGTCTACAGCTGGATTCTGCAGCGATACATGGTAACAGAGCATGGCAGCAGAATCGGCCGAGCATGTGCCCGAATGGTGCTATTGACAGCAAAAGATGATTGAAGTTCTGAGGTACAGTGTAACCATTGAGGTTCGGCAGCAGCAGTCAGCAGTGAGGTTAGTTGATAGAAAACAGGTGCGTGTTTGCCCAATGTGGGAAAGCATGATCACGGCGGGAAAGATTGAAGAATTTTGCCAAAGGCCCAACTTGTAGAATTTGTACGCCAATGATTTAAAATAGTCTGCTTTTTTCTTCAAATCTATTACTTCCTTCAACTTCCTCTTTGGAGAAATCATTTGTTTCTTCTCCAACTTCTGCAGCAACTATTTGGGAATGGACACATTGTTCCAAATATGCCGCTGTGTTAGGCACATTGTCCACTTCTCTCTCATAGCCTTTACCGAAGAATTAGTGACAATTCCATCTTAAAGAATCCCAGCATTATGCAAACAGGCCCTTTGCTCCCCAACGTAAAACAGCCAGAGCAATCCTCATATCCCAATATTCTCTATTTACCTCAGTCTAATGCATCTAACCCGAAATAAACCTGAACACTAAGGAAAATTTAGCTTAGCCAATTCACCTACCCTGCATATCTTTGGACTCTCCGAGGACCCTGGAGCACCCTGAAAAAATCCATGCAGCACAGTGCGAATGTGCAAACCCCACACATACAGTTGCCAGAAGCTGAAATTGAATCTGGGTCCTCAGCGCTGTGACAAAGCAGTAATTATCAATGACCCAGCGAGCCTAACATCTCCCTCGCGCCCTCACTCACACTCATGGAGAGTGAGGCTCGATCCTGCCCTTTTTTCCTGTTTAGTCAGCGACTCTTCTCCACCCCTGTACCACTGGCCCCGCCGTTTGCTTACTATTGACAGTGCCACATCACCATATCTGTGGGAAACTTGCAGGAGCAGGAAAACAATGTCGATTATGAGCATGTGCACCACAAGTTATCTCCGGACAGAAATGTTGGTCTCTCCCGTCACAGGTGGCATGTGAAGTTTGAAGGGAGGGCATCATATGGAGCTATATAGGTTTCATGACTGGTCTGAGCAGGACTCGAGCCCCAAAGAAATGGTTCTACGGGCCGTGATTGAAGCCGCAGAGAGCCCCAGTCTTCTTTGCACCAACATGCTCCATTCAACGGCCGCTTTCCTCGGGTCAGTTTGTCTTGTTTTTTTTAAATTATGGCTTCACTATTTGTTAATTTATCTCTGGTGTGCATGGGGCTGAAATCAAAGGTTATTGAGTTAAATCATTGCTGTCAAGTGCGGTGCTGCAAATGTACATCTGTTCAGGCAGAATCCGAGGAGCAGGAGAATTGATGTTTCACCAGGGATGAGTCTGGTGAGCCAAGACAGTGGTAAGATATTTAAAAGGTGTTGCTTCGGGGCCATAGGAGCTGAAAGTGCAATAGGGAGATGAAGGTGGGGATGATGGGACAGGTCAGAGAGGATAGTGGAGTGGATAGGTGAGAAGGAAGATCGACATAGTAGGACAGGTGGTGAGAAAGTAGTCAAGTTCGAAGATTGGATTTGGGATAAGGTGGGGGGTGGAGGGGTAATTAGGAAATTGTTGCAATTCACATTTGTCCCGTGAGGTTAGATGGCCCAGAACCTTCATGTCCTTGGCCGAGTGGGAGCGGGTTGTTTGAGTGTTCGGCCACACGGTGGTGCTTTTGATTTATACGGGAGTCACACAGATGTTCTCTGAAGCATTCTGTATGCAGGTGGCCTGTCTTCTCAATGTGGAGGTGACCGTATTGGGAGCAACAAATACAGTAAATCACATGTGGAAATGCAGGTAAATCTCGGACGAATGTAGAAGGCTTTTTTGGGCCTTGGACATAGGTGATCGGGAGGTATGGGCGCAGGATTACCAATTATTGCGGTGGCAGGGAAGGTGCTGTTATGGGTGGGTAGGTTGGAGGTGGGCAGTGATTGAGTTTTTGAGTGGGGAAGCTTGTGCCAATCTTGATTTTGCCATGTGATGCCACAACCTTGACTTCGATATCCAGCATCAGCAGTTCTCACTTTATCCTCCTTAAATAGTTGGTGTATTCGGTTACGAATTAACAGGTAACATGATTTTCTCACCGTAAATGTCACCAATTTCCCAGAGATCACTTTACTGCCATTACAGATTTCCCTCAGTTCCACCCTCTTATCTATTACCGAACATGTCAGTGATATCATTTTGTCCTTGTTTGTGCTGACATAACCAGATAGAAAAATAATTCTTGTGCCATCTCCTAATTCCACCTTAAAACTTCGCCTGTCCGACAGCAGGGAATTCGTTTTCATGACATTTTGTCTCTTCATATACTTTTGGAAGCTTTGAAAATTGGTTTTCATGTTAAGCTCCAGCTTACCTTCAAGGTTTATATTTCCATCTTCAGTAATCCTTTAGTCTTCTTTTGTTGCAGTCTGAACTGCTTCCAGTATTCTTGTATGCTGCTCTTTTTAGCCATTTGGTACGCCTCTTACTATGATTCACTTCTGTCCCTCATAATCTTTGTGAGCCATGGCAGGGCCACCTTTCCCGTTTGATGTTGTGCCAGACAGAAAGGAACAACGGTCACAGTACCTCCTAGGGCTTTTCCAATTTTTTTCATCGTTTTATGCGAACTTCCCAAATTATTGTGTCTCATGCCATCATAATTTTATCCATTTAGATTTTAACCCACAGTCTCAGAATCATCTTTGTCATTGTAGACCATTCAGAGTGCATCACTCTCACACAAGGTGTTTCACATAGTTCGATTCACAGCAATTCCCTTCTCATAACAAAACAGAAATTTTAAAATGAAACTTGTCGTTGTCCCAGAAGATCATAGGACCGCAAACTCACGAGCAAGAGAGAGAGAGAGAGAGAGATGACTGCTGATGCTATAAACTGAGAGTCAACATGCCTTTGGCCAGGGGAATGTTCAGAAACTGAAACTATCATGGCAGCCTTAACCACTGCAGGGATTGAGCACGTGCTGTTGCTGTCACTCTGCATCACAAATCAGCCATCCAGTTAGCAATTTTCCCATTCTGGACTGTGCGAGAAAACCGCAGCATCCGTAAAAAACCCACAGAGACACGGGGCGAACGTGCAAACTCCACAGTGTCGAAACTGGGACGCTGAAGCTATTAGGCAGCCGTGCTAACCAACGAGCCACCAGGCCACACGTTTGCTCACTGACTAAGCGCCCACAACCCTCTATGGCAACTATCTTCACAGGATCATCACTCTCTGGCTGAAGATTTTCCTCCTCGTCTCATTTCCAATTTCTTATCGCTTCAATTTGACTCTGTGCCCTCGGGTTCTGGTGTGTCATATTAGTTGAAACATCTTCACCACATTGGCTCTATGCAGGCCGCCCAGCATTCTGAAAATTTCAATCGCATCAAGTCATTGACTCAAAAATCTCTGAAACAGACCGCTGTTCCAACCAGTCCATGCTACCATTTACAGAAACTAACGTAGTACCAACTGCGTGTACTTGGCCCATATCTCTCTGAACATTTCCTATTCATGCACCTATCCAAATGCCTTTAACGTTGCAATTTTATCCACATTCACTACTTCCTCTTGACCTTTGCACAGGTAACATACCATGTAATGTAAAACAAAGTGCACCTCATATCCTATTATACACTTTCTCCTCTCACCTTAAAAATATGTCCTCTAGTCCTGATATCCACCAAAGAAGGAAAGCACAGTTGCAGTGGAGCTAATCTGTATCCCTCAGGATTTTCAAAGTTTTATAGGATAAACGTCAACCGCCTAAGCTCCTTTCAACGAAGCCCCAGCCTCTCCGGCCTTCCCTTACACCTCAATCCCTTCATTCCTAGCAAATTCCTGGTGAATCTCTTCTGAACTCTCTCCAGCTTACTATTCCACTTTGTCTAACAGAGCAACCAGAACTTGACGCAGTACTTCAGAAGAGGCCTCACCTCCATCCTGTACAACCTCAGCATAACGTCCCAACTCCAACACAAAAACAATGAGTACTGAATGAAAGCATTCTCACAGCATTTTTAACGGAACTGTCGATATATGACACGACTTTCAAATTCCATTTCATGACCTATTCACGTGTCTATTTCTCAGCACTATTCAAGGCAGTACTTGTAATTGTACAAGTGCTACATCAGCACCTTACATTTAGTGGTAGTGGGCGGCACGGTGGCAGTGGGCGGCACGGTGGCACAGTGGTTAGCACTGCTTCCTCACAGCACCAGAGACCCGGGTTCAATTCCCGCCTCAGGCGACTAACTGTGTGGAGTTTGCACATTCTCCCTGTGTCTGCGTGGATTTCCTCCGGGTGCTCCGGTTTCCTCCCACAGTCCAAAAATGTGCAGGTCAAATAAATTGCCCAAAGTGTTAGGTAAGGGGTAGATGTAGGGGTATGGGTGGGTTACGCTTCGGTGGGGCAGTGTGGACTTGTTGGGCCGAAGGGCCTGTTTCCACATTGTAAGTAATCTAATCTAATTTATCCAAGTTGCATTCTCTCTGTCATTCCTTTGATCTATACATGAATGATCAGTGTCTCTTTTAATCTTAGATAACTTGAGATAACTTTCTTCTCTGTCTACTGTACCACCATAGAGAGGTATAGACGTTTGGCACAAACTGGTTCATACTGATCATAATGCTGGTCCCCATTAACCGCATGTATCCGCACTTGGCCCATATTATTCTAATCAGTTGCTGCCCATGTGTTTGCCCAAAAGCCTTTTTAATGTTCTCAATGTACACACAAAACTTCTGCTCTCATCTCATTATATGCATACCGCTAATTTTGGTGTCAACCACAACTGACGATCCCTGCCTTTCATATTGTCATCTAAAACATTGACTTAAGTCATAAACAAAGGAGCCAGCTGTGGAACACTCCTGGTCACAAGCCTACAGTGTGACAATCAACCCTCCAAAATCTCACCCTTTTCCATGTCGCTAACTGAATTTTCTAGCCAATTGGCATGCGAACTGTGAACCCCATGTGAGCTAACTTTAGTCATCCATGCGGAATCTTGTCAAACGCTTTCTTAAAGCGTAAGATAAGCAATATCTATTGTTCTTGCCTCATCAATCTTCTTGTTTAATGATCAAAAGCTCAAACCAATTGGTGCGACATAGCTTCCGCCTCACGAATCCATGCTCAAGATCCCCTATATTTCCTGGACTCTGCAAATGCTTTCTTCCAAAACCACTCTACAAGCGTGCGAAACACCAATTTCAAGTTCACAAGTCTGTGGATCCAAGTATTTTCCCGATATCCGTTCTTCAACAACGTTCGTCAAAGTCCAATCATTTGGAATCTCACCTATTTTTAGATATGACAATTATTTGAGCAAGGAGTCCTGCAATTTCCGCGGTTACCTCACAAAATGCTTTTGGATTTAGTTCCGACACAGGGTAAACCTCTATGTTGTGGTTCTGTTCGCCGAGCTGGGAATTTGTCTTGCAAACGTTTCGTCCCCTGTCTAGGTGACATCCTCAGTGCTTGAGGCCCTCCTTTGAAGCGCTTCTGTGCTGTTTCCTCCGGCATTTATTGTGGCCTGTCTCTGCCGCTTGCGGTTGTCAGTTCGAGCTGTCCTCTGTAGTGGCCGGTATATTGGGTCCAGGTCGATGTGTTTGTTGATAGAGTCTGTGGATGAGTGCCACGCCTCTAGGAATTCCCTGGCTGTTTACTGTTTGGCTTGCCCTATAATGGTAGTGTTGTCCCAGTCGAATTCATGTTGCTTGTCGTCTGTGTGTGTGGCTACTAAGGATAGCTGGTCATGTCGTTTCGTGGCTAGTTGGTGTTCACGTATACGGATCTTTAACTGTCTTCCTGTTTGTCCGATGTAGTGTTTTGTGCAGTCCTCGCATGGGATTTTGTACACTACATTAGTTTTGCTCATGTTGGGTATCAGGTCCTTTGTTCTGGTGAGTTGTTGTCTGAGCGTCGCTGTTGGTTTGTGTGCTGTTATGAATCCTAGTGGTCGCAGTAGTCTGGCTGTCAGTTCAGAAATGCTCCTGTTGTATGGTAGTGTGGCTAGTCCTTTGGGTTGCAGCATGTCCTTGTTCCATTGTCTCTCCCTTAGGCATCTGTTGATGAAATTGCGAGGGTGTCCGTTTTTTGCCGAATACTTTGTATAGGTGTTCCTATTCCTCTTTTTGTAGTTCTGGTGTGCTGCAGTGTGTTGTGGCCCTTTTGAATAGTGTTCTGATGCAACTTCGTTTGTGTGTGTTGGGGTAGTTGCTTTCATAGTTGAGGACTTGTTCTGTGTGTGTGGCTTTCCTGTAAACCTTTGTGGTGAATTCTCCGTTCGGTGTTCTCTGTACCATCACGTCTAGGAATGGGAGTTGGTTGTCTTTTTCTTCCTCTCGAGTGAATCGAATTCCTGTGAGTGTGGCGTTGATGATCTGGTGTGTGTTCTCTATTTCTGTGTTTTTAATTATTACAAAGGTGTCATTCACGTATCTGACCCAGAGTTTGGGTTGAAGTTGTGGTAAGACTGTTTATTCTAACCTTTGCATTACTGCTTCTGCGATGAGTCCAGAGATCGATGAGCCCATGGGTGTTCCGTTGATTTGTTCGTAGATTTGGTTATTGAATGTGAAGTGTGTTGTGAGGCACAAGTCCAGTAGTTTAAGTATACCGTCTTTGTTGATAGGTTCAACGTCCTGTTGTCTGTTATGTCTGTCCAGCAGGTTGGCTGTTGTTTCTTTGGCTAGTGTTTTGTCGATGGAGGTGAACAGTGCCGTTACATCAAATGAGACCATAGTTTCTTACTTGTCTATGTGTATATTTCTGATGATGTCCAAGAATTCCTGTGTCGATTGTATAGATTGTCTGGATCCGCTGATCAGGTGTTTCAGTTTCTGCTGTAGTTCTTTGGCCAGTTTGTGTGATGGTGTCCCTGGAAGTGATACTATGGGTTTGAGTGGGATGTCTGGTTTGTGCACTTTGGGTAGTCCATAGGATCTGGGGGTGTTGTTGCTTTCAGGTTTCATTCTTTGTAGGTCAGACCTGGTTATCTGTCCGTTTTTTTGTAGATTCCTCAGTGTGTTGTTTATCCTGTTGGTGAGCTGTGGGGTGGGGTCAAACTCCCTCTTTTGGTAGGTGTTGGTATCTGCAAGTAGTTGTTGTGCTTTTTGCTTGTACTCTGCTTTGTCCAGGATGACCGTCATTCTGCCTTTGTCTGCTAGTAGTATAATTATGTTCTTATCGTTTCTTAGTGATTTTAGTGCTTCCCTCTCCTTGGTGTTGAGGTTATGTGTTTGTTTTTTTCTTGTTATCAGCGGTACGATACTTTGTCTCACAGTTTGTTGTGTCTCTTCTGTCAGTCCATTGTTCCTGAGTGTGCATTCTAGTGCTGCTAGGAAGTCTGCTGTCTTGGCCTCCCTGTGGTTGTAGTTGAGCCCCTTGGCCAGTATTGTCCGTTCCGTGTCTGTGAGCTGTCTATGGGAGAGGTTTTTAACCCAGGTGTGTGTTGTGGTGTCCTCTTCTTTGTGTGTTAGTTTGGCCATTTTTTTCTTTTAGTGCCGTTTTTTTTGCGGTCTGTGGTCCTGTTCTGTCCTATGGTGACGGCCTGTTCTATGGTCCGGGTCCATTCCTGATTGGTGGTTTTTGAAATTAACGATTTTTGGCGCGCAATTTCTTGTTGTATTTGTGTAGTCTGTTGTGAGCGTCTGTAATCATTACCTGGATCATCCTGAATCCGTTCTGTCTGGCTGTGACCATGGTTTGTGGATTGTTGACTGGTGGTCTGTATCTGACACATGGTGGAAGGATTCGATTCTTTCGGCATTCATGCAGGAACCGGAGTTGTTTGTATGTGGCGCTTAGGCGGTTGGCACTGGATTCCCATTTCCTAGCTTGTCTTAGCGTCTCTCGCCCGTAGGTGTTCAAAGTTTGGGAGAAGATTTGTAGCTCAGGTGCTCGTTGTTGTGGTTCTGTTCGCTGAGCTGGGAATTTGTCTTGCAAACGTTTCGTCCCTTGTCTAGGTGACATCCTCAGTGCTTGGGAGCCTCCTGTGAAGCGCTTCTGTGCTGTTTCCTCCGGCATTAATAGTGGCCTGTCTCTGCCGCTTCCGGTTGTCAGTTCGAATTGTCCTCTGCAGTTGCCGGTATATTGGGCCCAGGTCGATGTGTTTGTTGATAGAGACTGTGGATGAGTGCCATGCCTCTAGGAATTCCCTGGCTGTTCTCTGTTTGGCTTGCCCTATAATGGTAGTGTTGCCCCAGTCGAATTCATGTTGCTTGTCGTCTGTGTGTGTGGCTACTAAGGATAGCTGTTCATCAACAGATGCCTAAGGGAGAGACAACAGAACGAGGACATGCCGCAACCCAAAGGACTAGCCACACTACCATACATCAGGAGCATTTCAGAACTGACAGCCATACTACTGCGACCGCTAGGGCTCATAACAGCACACAAACCAAAAGCCACGCAAGACAACACCTCACCAGAACAAAAGGACCCGATACCCAACATGAGCAAAACTAATGTAGTGTACAAAATCCCATGCAAGGACTGCACAAAACACGACATCGGACAAACAGGAAGACAGTTAAAGATCCGTATACACGAACACCAACGAGCCACGAAACGACACGACCAGCTATCCTTAGTAGCCACACACACAGACGACAAGCAACATGAATTCGACTGGGACAACACTACCATTATAGGGCAAGCCAAACAGTGAACAGCCAGGGAATTCCTAGAGGCATGGCACTCATCCACAGACTCTATCAACAAACACATCGACCTGGACCCAATATACCAGCCACTACAGAAGACAGGTCGAACTGACAACCGGAAGCGGCAGAGACAGGCCACAATAAATGCCGGAGGAAACAGCACAGAAGCGTTTCACAGGAGGCTCCCAAGCACTGAGGATGTCACATAGACAGGGGACGAAACGTTTGCAAGACAAATTCCCAGCTCGGCGAACAGAACCACAACAACGAGCACCCGAGCTACAAATCTTCTCCCAAAATTTGGTAAACCTCTATGCTAATTGAAATAAGCAACACAGAAAAAATATTTACACCGTGCTGTACTCTGTGTAAATCCGAGAGGCAAGGCATGTCTCAAAAGTGACGATTTAAAGGGAAAATTAACAACTTTATTCTCTACATCAAACATAGAATATGAAAACTAAAAACTGTTCAAAAATACTTTCTCTGAAACCCATCTTTTACCTTCCAGTCCGCAATAGTATTCCAATTGTAAAATTTCCAAATGATGACTTAAAAAGAAATCACGGTTCAAATCCACTCAGCATTGCCGTGTCTCCATTTGTGGAATTTTCTGTGTAGATTCTCTCCAGGTTGTCATCGATGTTCTGCCATGCAAACACATTCCCCAGGTTAGTACATTTGTGTGATCTCTTCAGCTTGAAATTTCTGACACAGTCCTCTCACTTGCGATTCAATATCTCCTGTTATATAAACCAAAACTTCAGATTATTTCATTGGCTTTAATATTATCAAAATGCTAAGTTTCAACCTGATTTTGGTTTGGGATCTTGATTAATAATTTAACCTGATAGCAATCCAGCTCTGCTGGCTATTTCGAACAAATGTCACATTGTTCCCTTGTTCAGAACAGGTTGTGCTGTGTCTTTGCAAGTTTTCAACTCTTTACTTCAAAACATCTTCTTAACAATACACTAGTCCATGGTCTGGAGATTTATCCGCTTTTTACATTTTCTGAGACCTTCAGCAATTATTTTCCTGTAATGTGAAGAATTTATCAGTATGTTGTTCCATGATTTCTGCAGTCTCCTTAAGTGCAACATATCTCAAACTGAACTATTCCATCTTGCTTGCATTTGATCTGTATCCCTCTATTCATTTCTTCTTCACCTAAATGTCCAAATGTCTTTCTTATAATGTAACAGTATCTCGACGTACCAATTGCTCCAGCAGTTGATTCCAGAAAGGAACCATCCTCTGCGTGAAAAGGTTATCTTGTCATTCCGTGTAAATCTTATGAATTTTGGATTCCCGTATCCAAGGGAAAGAGACCTTTGCTGTTCACTTTATTGAGAGCACTCATGATTTTATGAATCTTCGACCTCCGATGCTGCAGTCCGACAAGTCAAAGCCTACACAATCTCTCCTCGTTATATTTCAATCGAGTCCTGGGAATATATAAACGCTTTGTTGCATGAAGTAATACAGAGACGAATGCAAGCCAGCCGCTAGAAAGATCACCTAATGTCAATTTCTTTGATGCATGGTCAAATAGTTTAAGAAAAGGAATCGTCCTCCTCATACATGGAGAGTGAACATTCGGTTTTGCTTTCTCCACAGTAAAACCTGACGTGAAAAATACGTTTAATGGCTCTTCCATCTGCTGAGCTCAGACGCAATGTCCACATCTTTAATCTTTATGGTACTATTTCTCGAGTTGATCTCTTGCCAGATATGTACTTGTAGACCCTCTTCGGATTATCTTCAGCCCAAGCCGATTCGATCATTTCATATCCCCACTTTCCCTTCCTGGTCTGCATCTTATTAAAGTCCCAACAAGAAATTGATTTGAACCCTGTTACAAACAGATTTTAATTAGCAAGGCATTCGAAGCATAGCTGATATTGCAGGAAACTGTATCTGTGGATTATCAGATCATCCGTCATCTCACTGAATAGTGAGAGCAGACTGTATAGGTTGAATTGCTGACTTCTGCTCTTGCATCTTATTGTCTTTTTTTCTGTACTTCAAAATGCTTCTGTTTTTCCTTTATCAGTAAATTTCCCGGGCATTAGAAGAAGAAGATTTACAGTGCAAAGGCTTAAAACCACAAACTATCTCAGCATCTGATGATGTTGTCCAATTGATTGTTGCTTGAAGAAGATTCGCTTTTGAACATGGAAGGGAAAAGCATCATTCACAGTGTGGAGGAACGTGTCTTGTACGTGTGGACAAGGATTCAACAGATAATCTGCCTTGTCAGAAAATAAACACAGTCAGACCAGGTAGAGGCCATTCGTCTGTTTCGAGTGAGGGATAGAATTCACTTGATCCACCACACTGTTTGAACAACAGGAAGGCCACACATAGGAAAAGATTTTTTAAATGCCCTCTAAGTGGGAGGAGCTTTAAAATCTCTGAGGATCTGTTGACCCATCAACGTGTTGATCAACACGTTGATCAAGGACAGTGGTGGGAGACTGTGTATTGAGTCGGAAGAGATAGGAGAGGTCTTGAACAAGTACTTCTCTTCAGTATTTACGAACGAGAGGGACTGTATTGTTGAAGAGGAGAGTGTGAAACGGACTGATAAGCTAGAAGAGATATCTGTTAGGAAGGAAGATGTGTTGGACATTTTGAACAACTTGAGGATAGACAAGTCCGCCGGGCCTGACGGGATATATCCTAGGATTATGTGGGAAGCAAGAGAGGAAATTGCAGTACCGTTGGCAATGATCTTCTCGTCTTCACTGGCAACGGGGGTGGTACCAGGGGACTGGAGAGTAGCGAATGTTGTGCCCCTGTTCAAAAAAGGGAATAGGGATAACCCCGGGAATTACAGGCCAGTTAGTCTTACTTCTGTGGTAGGCAAAGTAATGGAAAGGGTACTGAGGGATAGGATTTACGAGTATCTGGAACGGCACTGCTTGATTAGGGACAGCCAGCACGGATTTGTGAAGGGTAGGTCTTGCCTTACAAGTCTTATTGAATTCTTCGAGGAGGTGACCAAGCATGTGGATGAGGGTAGAGCAGTGGATGTAGTGTACATGGATTTTAGTAAGGCATTTGATAAGGTTCCCCATGGTAGGCTTATGCGGAAAGTCAGGAGGCATGGGATAGAGGGAAATTTGGCCAATTGGATAGAAAACTGGCTAACCGGTCGAAGTCAGAGAGTGGTAGTAGATGGTAAATATTCAGCATGGAGTCCAGTTACAAGTGGAGTTCCGCAGGGATCAGTTCTGGGTCCTCTGCTGTTTGTAATTTTTATTAATGACTTAGATGAGGGAGTCGAAGGGTGGGTCAGTAAATTTGCAGATGATACAAAGATAGGTGGAGTTGTGGACAGTGAGGAGGGCTGTTGTCGGCTGCAGAGGGACTTAGATATGATGCAGAGCTGGGCTGAGGAGTGGCAGATGGAGTTCAACCCTGCCAAGTGTGAAGTTGTCCATTTTGGAAGAACAAATAAGAATGCGGAATACAGGGTTAATGGTAGGGTTCTTGGTCAGGTGGAGGAACAGAGGGATCTTGGGGTCTATGTACATAGATCTTTGAAGGTTGCCACTCAGGTGGATAGAGTTTGTAAGAAGGCCTATGGAGTATTATCGTTCATTAGCAGAGGGATTGAATTCAAGAGTCGTGAGGTGATGTTGCAGCTGTACAGGACTTTGGTTAGGCCACATTTGGAGTACTGTGTGCAGTTCTGGTCGCCTCACTTTAGGAAAGATGTGGAAGCTTTGGAGAGGGTGCAGAGAAGATTTACCAGGATGTTGCCTGGAATGGAGAGTAGGTCGTACGAGGATAGGTTGAGAGTTCTCGGCCTTTTCTCGTTGGAACGGCGAAGGATGAGGGGTGACTTGATAGAGGTTTATAAGATGATCAGAGGAATAGATAGAGTAGACAGTCAGAAACTTTTTCCCCGGGTACAACAGAGTGTTACAAGGGGACATAAATTTAAGGTGAAGGGTGGAAGGTATAGGGGAGATGTCAGGGGTGGGTTCTTCACCCAGAGAGTGGTGGGGGCATGGAATGCGCTGCCCGTGGGAGTGGTAGAGTCAGATTCATTGGCGACCTTTAAGCGGCATTTGGATAGGTACATGGATGGGTGCTTAATCTAGGATAGAAGTTCGGCACAACATCGTGGGCCGAAGGGCCTGTTCTGTGCTGTATTGTTCTATGTTCTATGTTCTATGAATGAGAAACCGTCATTTGCTCTAAAAATGGGTCTAGATTCAAGTGGTTAATTAGACTCACTGTGCATCCGCAATCTCACTGTGGGGAGAGGCTGTTCATCTGCACTGGTATGGGAAGAGATTTGATGTGAAATCCAAACTACTGAAACAACAGCCAGTTCATAAGTGAAGGAAGTGCCTGTTTTTTATAGTACTTCATCGTGTGCCAAAGTCTCAACTAGAAGTTTGGTTTTAATTCCAGCCTCCTGTGGAGTTGTACCAATTGTTTCTTAATTGATAATTGAATGATGCCCATTGTGTCTTCCTTCCGATGAAGTTAATATTCCGGAAGAAATGAAATGTGTTCCATGTTCATCCTGTTCTACAGCAGCTAATTCATTCAAAATAAATTCTTCAAACGTCAGAAAAGTGCCTAATTTTATCTACATTGTCCGGACAGGAATTGCTTGTGTGACTGACGAGCCACAAATGGTGCTAAATAATAAAGCAGGCAGGTGTGGTATGTTGGCGCAATTGTCACCATTGTTTTATCACAGGGCCAGGGGCCTTGCTTCAATTGCAGCCTTGGATGATATCCTGTGTGGAGTTTGCACAATCTCCCCATGTTCGTATTTTTCCATTCCACGGCCCAAAGACGTGCAGGTTCGGTAGATTTACAATTGCTAAATTATCCAAGGAAGTCTGGGTTAGATACTTAGCGATGGGAAATGCAGGGTGACTGAAGGAGGGTGGGGGATTATTTTGGGTGCGATGGTGTTTGCAAGGGAGGTGTAAACTTGTTGGGTAAATTGACCGGTTTCAGGGATTCCATATTTTTGTGAGTAAAACAACCAACTCTTATTTTATGGTTGAACAATAGTGATTGAAATAGCTGAGAACGATTGGGACTGAGACAATAACCTGCAAGACCCCTGCAGTGTTGTGCTGGGCTTGGGATGATTTAAATTCAGAAATTGCAAACATTTGGGCTGGATGGTTACACCAACTGGAGAGTGTTACTTTGTTCCCTTTAAAATAGAGTATCTTCGAATGTTGAAGGAAATTAAGAGTGCATGCTTTGCTCCCTGAATGAAAAGGCTGGGGACGGGCTGTTCCAAAATAGATACAGGTAACACTTCTCGGTGAAAACCTGATTGTGTCTTGCTGTTTCGACAACAACTCACATTTAACCAATTACATTAAATTATGCCGAGCGTCCCAGAGGCTAATAAATTTTCAATTTTTGTTTTGCTTTGGCATTTGGAATCTCATCAATTTATACAGTTTAATGTGTCATTGGAGTGCATATAAAACCAATATTTTGATAACTAGAATTAGAGTTATTGCTGGAGAGTTACCTGCTCATCCAACACTTCCCTCCCTAAGAAATTAGAAAGCATTCTCTATCAAAAGTTACCTTTTTCTGCAAAACATACTCTGTAAAAATGAAAGAAGTTGAAACAATTGAGATGACTAGATAGAAGTTGGAAACAGCGGAGCACATTTAAACTGTGTCGACTTGAGATGAACTTGGTGTCATGTTTAACAACTGTGTTATTGAAACAGCATGTTAATAGATTGACTTCAGTTAAAGGAAAGAATGTTTAGATTGTTGATTGTTTTGTTTAGTATTTGCAATAGATTGAAATAAAAAAGTTGTTTTTCTTTAAGTATCGGACATTAGAATTTCTGTGTCATTCACTCACATTTGAATAGATTACGAGGTGAGGAGAGGTTTTCCGACTGTATACTATTAATGAACGAGGGATTCCACGTCCTCATTGGAACATGGTTTCCTTTAATTACAATTGACACCAGTTTTGCAAAAGCTCTTCAATGTCTTTGTCATTCAGACGCACCCTTAATTTCAAGGGCAGTCAGTCTCACCTTGTCTTGTGAGTGCAGTATTTTATCCATTTTGCACTAATGATGTAATGAGGACAAAAGCTAAGTGCCTCTGATGGAACACGCAGTTTCAGCGAGTTGCTTATTGTTGACTGAGGACAACCTGAAAGCACAGTTGTTATTCACTGCCATCACTTTGCTGATGGTTGAGCATTGATTGATCCGGAGTAAGGATTGGACTTGTCCTGCTTTTGTGGATTCGTCACAACTGGGCATTTTTTATAAACCTGTATCAATATGAATGTCATGGTTACAATACGCTGTTGTGAAAGCTGGCGCAGGGCATTGAGTATGATGACCATCAATCATTATATCCAAGGGAAACGTAGACTTGAAGGCCCAAATGTCCGCCTGCTATTCGGATATATCAATGCTGGGGACATTTGGGGTGGGGGAACTGATACAGAATCGTCCAGGGTCTCCATGATTCCACACTTCTGCCTCGAGATTATTAACAATGTTTCAGTCTTCCCTTGTGCCCGGATTGTGCTGGACGCCCCTGAAAGAGACAACATTTGAGAGAAGTAGCTCATTTCCAGTCTGGCTTGTTAATAGTGAGGACCGAGTGAATTTGTCCCGAACCTGTCTGCGCCAGCACGAGTCACATCCTCTTTCGCTCTGCGTTTGGTGGATTAATCTTTCCGTCCCCTATTCATGTTGGACAGGCGCCGCTTTCAATCACATGTTTAGCGTAGATGTGCAGTATTGTGTGAAGTGTTGGTGCAAACGCAAACCACGGGCTGGAGCCATACTGGCTGGAATCTGAGGCTTGCTAACACTGATAGTGTCAGAAATACCCAATGTTCGCCTAAAAGTCCAAATAGAGACTGCTTATTGATTTGAGTTAGCGTCAGCTGCATAGTTTCTTACGTTAACAAGCACAGCATGAACATTCCGAGCTGAATCTCATAGAGTTACAATGGAAAGGGACTGTGGACAGTATTGAAGATTAGAAACACTACTTTAGATCATCCCAGTATTTATTCGAGTTAATTAATCAGCATGAAGTGAAGCAGAAAGCAAGATGGCTCACGAGATGGATTCAAGATGCCATTGAGTATAAGCGGGAGAACAGGAACGAAGGGAAAACTGGCAGGTTTAGAGAAACTACATTGAAACGACAGTCTCCTGCAGTGGAACATTTCAGCCAAGACGTTAAATTGGAGTAGGCGGACAGGAAATTCAAATCAATTTTTCAAAATCATGTGAGTACAATGCAGAATTGATGGTGAGAAAGTGTTCCCACTCGGAAAAGCTTTGAGAGTAAGAGTGGAGAATTTAAAAAAATACAAAAGAAGAAAATGTCTTGCAAGAAATAAACTTGACACAACGATGTAGTTAGATGTGGTATTTTTTTATGGATCTGTGGTTTGGGCTTTTTCAGTCAAGGGCATGAAAATATTATGTTATAGGGAAAATTACAGGATTACAGCGGGAGAAGTCAGGGAAATGACACAAAATCAGAACGCATATTCGGGGAATAGTGTTGACCCAATGGTTTGAATGACCTCCTCTGTACCTTAACAAATCTGTGATTCAAAATTACTCACTGAATCTCCACACAGTCAGTCAAGAACATGGGACTAATATCTCATATTCAATCTGGTTGCTAAAATATGCTGTGATTAATTATTTAAAAGAATCATTGACTAAATTGAAATATCAATCGCATCACTGTTTCCAGGTGCAATTATTTTTTGAAAAATGTTTCATAAATAAATTATCCATACCATAATTTCGATTTTGTCGGAGCACGAGGAAGAATCTGGGAAACAGATTAATAACTTTGAGGTTAACAAAAAGGAAAGAAAATGACACGAACTGGTTTCCCTGGCAAAATTCCTGTTCGATATTTGGCAGAGCTGAATTTTGTGCATTTTTTTCTAATTGATGAGAAAGGGAGCATTTGCTGATGGGAAAATTAAACAAGACATTATACTGAGATCTGAAAGAGCCACACGATTCATCAGCAACTGAACGCTACCTCTCAATGTGTTCATCTGACAAGTTTACAAACATGTGCATTAATGATTCCCAATGTGGGGAAATAGGCCATTCAGCTTAACATGTCCACACCAACTTACTACACAGCATTCAAACCAGAGTCACCCGTCTCCACCAAAAGTGCACTTCCCATGACCAGCAAATATAAACCTGAACACAGTGGGCATCGACTTCACCAGCACACATTTGAACTGTAGGAGGAAATACCCACACGCAAGTCGGGATTGTGAAAAGTCCACACAGACTGTTACCCAAGGCCGAGGTTGAACCCAGATCCTTGGCGGTGTGAGGCAGCAGTGCAAACCACTGTGACAGCCTATTGGTATAAAATTGCAATGGTACATAGAAATTGAGTTGGTGTGCTAGTGAACAGACTGTGGAAAGATTGAGAGTCAGTTACGCACCCATAAATTCACTTATTTCCAAAATTGGTATGTTTTCCCTGAAACCAATTTTGTGATTATTTGATGTCTGCAAAGACCAACCAGCCTTAGCCGCGAATTGATTCAGATATAAGAAAAATTCTCACCGTTATTCAGGGCCTTCTTCTTTTAGTTAGGGTAAGGATCGTTGATGTTACTGATGGAGAGGTCGGAATAATCTCATATTATTTTCAGCTGAGCTCCATCACTATCATTCTCACTTTCCTCCTCTTAGGTTTCACAGTAAAATCTATGACTGCTGTCTGTTAATACATTTCCGTTTTTCATGGGAACACTTTGATTTTTCACATAGTCCTAATTCTCATTAATGTTCTCTTCCTCCAGAGATTCAAGGTTAGCTGGACAGAGACATTGGAGAAGTAGTGAGCTCCTCTCTGACAATGGTGGATAGATCACCACCATTCCTTGAAATTCATAATTTTGTCTGTTCTCTGCCCTGATCACATGTGATCGCACACATGTGCACTACATTACCACATCCGGGAGGCAGATTAGATACGAATCCAATCCTTCTCATTTGAGTGTTCGTTGATATGGATCAGTTTCTTTTGATTCTTGGAACATTTGGTCACTCTAATTCTATGATTGAGTCACTTATTGGTGTCAGGACATGAGCAGAAGCGACCAAATTTAAAGTGCCCCTGCTCAGTCAATTTTAAGCCACATCTCCAAACGTGTCTCTCATTCACTCGTTATTGTCATTTTGTACCAGTAACTAACTATTCAGAACAGCAGATAAACTCGCTTCGAATGTGCCAGTGGAATGAAAAGCAACGTTCAGCTAAAAAATACAGGTATACAATGAAACATTATACAATGAGGGTGCCAAAGTTATGACCTGATGTTTAAAGTCGCTTATTCTCCTTAACATTGGCAAGTGGACAACATTAACAAGCTACAATCACATCTCTTACCAAAGCCAGGTAACTGTTTAAAAGCAATTCACTAAATTAAATTAACCATCACAGACTAACGACATTAATGCTTCCTCATTAAAACGTCAGTGGAATCTTTGCGGTATATGATAAGGAAACAGTAAAGATTAGAGGAAATTTGTAACAGGAGTAGATCATTGAGCCCTTCGATGCCGTTCCAACATTTAATGACACCATGGCTGATCGGAGGCCAAAATCCATTTTCCTAACTTTTGCCTTTTGTGGTTGAAAGTGCCTCTGAGCATGTATCTTTAATGGTCTGGCCCTAATTTTAGATTATGAGCACTATCAACGCAGACGTATTTTTGTGAACAGCCGAACATGCTGAATAAATGCAAAACAGAATCTGAGGTTTTAAAAAAAGTGGAATTCCGAAAAATATGTGTCATCGAGTTCCAGCTTTAGACTGCATTTCCTGAAATAGCAGTTGTCCTCTACCAGTGTTCCACTTCCAAAGTATAGGCTGGGACTTTCATTGCCGAAAGATTGGGGCCGTCTTGTCGCAGCCATTGCATACCCATCTATGTCACGAGGAAACATCCCTGTGTGCGGATACATGCACAGTAATTCCGTAGTTTGTTTGCCATTTTCTTCCTATCAATTACGGTGTCACTTGTGTCTCTCTTTAGAAACATGGACAGACCAAACAGAATGCAATCTTTCTCTGTGCAACGACAGTGTGGTAAAGCTTTCTGCTAACGAAACCAAACACACAGAAAATCTCACCTCGTCTCATAACCTGTTCATGTAAAAGTGACAAAGAGCGACTCAAATTCCACTATTTAACAAAAGTATATCAATTTGATTCTGTAACTCTAAAACTGAACATTAAACAATAAATATTGAAAACTCTAAGTCTCCTTCGATTGGGATTTATTAATTGGGACATAATTTAAACTAATTGGTTAAATTGGAACTGATGTGAAATAGTCATTCTGGATTGTTATTAGACAGAGGGAGAAATGATGGAGTTCGACACTGAGGGAAATCACACAACAGATGAACAGAGGTTTTGTAAAGGAAAGTCTTTCCTCGTAAGCTGACGGATTTAAACCCACACTTTTGGCGGTACAAGGAAAACAGGCAATTGGCTCGGAGAAAGTGTTTGGTTTTCACAAACTTCTTCAAGAAGGAATACTGAGAGTGCAGTTTCCACCAAATAACAACTCTCACTGTTTTTGGTTAAGGGAGCTGTTTTTTGTTCCTCTGCAGCCTTCAAGACATGGAATTACTATTTTGGATGAATATTTAAAACGCGTTTAAATACACAAGGTCAAGTTTTGGTATCTTGGTTCAGAAGTACCATGTGTGCCGACTGTCATTGATATAATGGGGCGAAGGATCTGTGCCATTGCTTTTAAAATTCAGTAATTGTCTCTCATTTTGCAACTGAACGAAAAATCACAAGCAGTGTTAAGAAGTAAACTTGCAAGCATAGAGTGCGCCTTCTCTGGTGTTCTAGTTGTTGAGAATCAGCACTTGCACTGTTATTTCCAGAGTTTAATTCTCAGAGAGGAATGCGGATTTCGCATTCTTGTAAAAAGTCTGAAAAATGAACATGAATTCCTGACATTAAAAACAGAAAATGGTGAAGCTCTAAAAGACTCAATGAGAGTTTAACTTCAGAGATAAAATTAAATGGGAGGAAGCGGTGATATCCATTGACTGGGCCTACTCAGACTCAGTATGGCAACAAAAAAGTACTCCTTACTTCAGCATACACGTTCGTGAAAGATTTGACTTCTTGCATGCAGAAGGTTTGGTTTCCTACTTGGACAGCCGAGGATCAGAGTGCCTCATATCAGAATGGGGTTTGCAGGTTTAACAGAGACATGGGAATGAATTTCAGAGCAAATGGCTGCACATGCTGGCCTCTGTCCTAATAATTAAAAAAAGGCTGGAAATTACAGCAGATCAGGAAGCATCCATGCAAAGAATGGACGTCAGTGTTTCCAGTTTGGAATCATCGTCATCAGAGCTGATGTGAAGTGTGCAGGTGACAGTGATTATGCAATAGTGGGGAAAGGGCCTGCTGTGTGTGAAACGATGTTAATCGTTCGGGTTAAGCGATTGGAATCTGAGAATGGCAGAAAAATGTCGTAATGGTGAAACCACACCCAATCCTTCCCTTTCCTTTAGTTTTAACTTACATACTCTCTCACCATAACTTCGCCATTCTCCCACTCCAGTTGGACTTACTGTTATTTCCTATTTGGCAAGTTTACTCACTATTGTTCTGTATTTCGTGGAATTCTGTACAGCATAGGCTGTCGGGTCTGGCTGATTAAGTATATTCAAGTCTAAGAGAGAGAAAGTTGCATTCAATAAAGTTATGAAGAGTTATGAAGAAAGGCTAGTTATGCAGTTCGGCATTATCAAATCAGACATGAGCTCATTTCATGGTGGAGCAGACTTCGGTTGAATGCTCTCTTTCTGCTTCTAAAAATAGCTCTGTTAATACGAATCTGCAACGATGATCTGAGTAAAGATCGCCAAGTTAAAAATGTGTGGATCCACTTGGGTCACTGAACCGATGTGAGACCTGCAAATGTCAACACACAAAGATGAGTCAATTGGATGATTGATCCGAAGTGGTCACTACACCAGGGTAAACAGGAAAACTAACCTTCAGGGCACACATTGCTCCTGGCCACAGTTTGCCTATAGTCAGCTCTAAGAAACCACCATCGGCCTTCCTTTTTTCCGATGGCCTCCTCGTTCTTGTTTTGAGCCGAATGCACGTCTGGCAATAGTAGCTGACATTACGGATGTGGATTTGTGGCATGGAGGGAAGTGATTCTGACTGATTCACGCATAATTCTGCTTCTGGAGTTCAGTCAGCATTTCCTAGTAATTGCTATAATTAGTAACAATTAACAGACCATGACATTGGAATTCCTGAATACTAATGACCGATTGCCATGGAAGACCTCTGTTTATATCACCCTCAACACTGTGCGTTTTAGCATTACATCCTGCTATCTTTTCGTACATGCTCCCTTCGGGTCTGTCTGGATTGTTTTACACTGACTTGCTATATGTTACACAGGCTATCAGTGAATCTATTAGTTTGCCATTTCTAATACATGGGACCTTCTCTCACACGGCAATGCATTGGACGTGTAGCTCAGTGGGTAGACCGTTGGCCTTGTAAAGTAAAAATGCACATGAAATACCCCATTCTTCTTTGTCTTTTCAAGAATGTGAGAAAGACCATTCAGAATGATAGTAAGATGCTGACGTAAGCAATATTCCAGTGTGGCAGGAAGAGCCAGTCGAGGCCGCATAAACTGCAGAGTTACAGGGAATTAATGTGGGATGTGCACGGACAGGGAGTCACCACTTGCTTCCTTTCACATGGGACAATACAAGCCAAGTTGGTGAAATCCTATTTTCTTGGGGTTCGTCTCCCATCTTACATCTGTCACTCTCGGGTGAATGGGTTTTGATGTTTCGCTCTGTGGGTCAAAATGAGGTTCAATTCCTCAAGGTAACATTAACAAAATTTACCCATCTCAAAATTCACCCCATTATTTGTGTCGATTAGTTGAATATGGTAGGGAGAAAACATCATTAACATGAAACTTTGGAGCGTCAGTGCACATAAGGCTACAGTCCATGGTTGAAAAAAATGGGATGATGTGCTTGTTTACTTGCTGATTACCCTCGATGACTCAATCACTTTGGAGGAGAAACTTATCTCCAGTGAAATAATGCCAAAAACGGTGTCATTGAGAAAAGATGCAACGATGTCTGTTGCCATCCCTGGTGATGCATTGGTTGTGATTCAACACTTTCAGTGCCGCAGTCCGGGCTCAATTCCCGCTCAAAGTCCTGAGCGAACTTTGATCCTGACATGCAGTAGGTATAACGAAAACATTAATGAACAATCTGGTGGTTGAATCGGGAACACACTGTCAGGGTTCGCAGGGGCAGGAAGCCACATATCCTACAACAGTATGTAGATGTGAAAGTTTGATGTAAAGGTAAAAAAAGTGCTAGAAAATGGGATGAGGGTCGGCAAGCCGTTGTTTCTGAAAAGAGCACGTAAAGGAGATTGATGGCTGAGGACCAATCATTACATCCCCATTCTACAGGCATCCTTGGTGGTCTATTGTTTCTACTTTTGCACGTTTCCACCGCGTCCCGGCTTCGATGCCCTGCCAGTGAATGAGAACTTTATTGTTCCTAACAACGGCAACAGCGAACGCCCTGCATCTGTGAAAGGATTCCTTGCAAAGCCTCGAGTCAATTAATTTATTTCACTTCAGATTAAAATAGCTGAGAATCCTTTCCCTCAGCCAGAATGTCAAAATGCTCCCTGCTCCATGTCAACAAGAGCTGCACATGGTGCAGTTGGACCTCACAGCCTGATGTCCCAATTTTCTCTTCTTAACGTCAGTAGACATTGCTGCAGGTGAGGTTGGAGCTCCCAGCCTGATATTACAATAATCCCTGCTGCCCTATGTCAAAACAAATTGCTCCACGCGAGGCTCAATCTCCCAGTCAGATGTCACAATGCTCCCTGCTCCACAACAGTAGAAGGTTCTCCAGGTGACGTTAGAGTTTCCATCCTCGGCATTTCACGCACCTCTGTACCGTCAGAGATGGACCTCGCCCTCATCGATTATATCACTGGTGCCACAGGCGCCTGCTCTTCCCCATCACAATTTCTTCTTGGATCTTCGGGACTGTATCACTCAGTTTCTCTGATTCTGAAACTGTGAACTGGGATTGCATGGTATTACGCAGCAGTGTTTACTTGATTTTTTGAGCAAATTTGTGAAAAAAAACGATGTTAAACTACATTCCTATTGGGAAATGCATTTCAACAATACGTGCAGTATCCCCTAAGCCTTTGAAGCTTTGTAGAAATCCATCAATCTCAGCATTCAACATCTCCAAGTTAAAACTTCACCCCATTCTGAGTACCCACATCTCAGACACTGTTTGGCAACTATTTCTGTTGTGACTGTTGTGCTGTTCCTGATATATCCTCTGTCACTATCCTTACTGCGTTTGAATAGTATTTTTACATGTGGCAACAGAAACGTGCTTTGTCTTGTGGCCACCGCAAGTTCAGCTCCAGTCTGAATTATGGCAAAATACATCTTTCAATTTGTATGCCACTTAATGCCTGATGTCCCAATGTTCTCTTCTCAATGTGAATAAAACTGCTGAAGGTGAGGTTGGAGCTCCCAGTCTGATATTGCAATATTTCCTGCTGCTCCATGCTTAGCAAACGCGGGGAGGAATCAGTAACATACGCCATGAAAGCACTCTTAGAGGCGATGATTTCGCGCCTTCAAATACCCGCTTTCTCCCATCTCAGAGTTTCAGATATCAAGATTCAAACCCACCCTTCCTCGGAGATTTCTCTCCCTCTACGATCACTAACCAACCTTTACGCTGGTCCTGCGATTTCACAGAAGCATTCCACAATCTAACACTCACATTACACCGTGCTGTCTGTGCTGCTGGGGTGCTGTAGCGAGGTGACGTGCACAAAACCAGCTTCGGGGCCTTCCAACCAGTCGATACATCATATAGCAGCATTTACGGACATAGACCAGAAATTATTGGAGCTTCAGGCTCAGGAAGATGATGCAGCGCAGTATTGTGCAAAAGAAAATTTATTGCAAAAGAACATTTTGTGCAGCTTTCTGCGTCATTTATTCCATTTGTTCATTCCGCTGTCATCTGAGTATTGTGTGCAGTTCTGCAATTCACGTTAGATCAGGGACAAGGTAGCACTGGGAACGGTGCAGAAGAGATTCAACCAGATATTGGCTGATTGAAGATTTTGAGTTATGAAGAGAGAATGGACAGTCTGGGGTTATTTTTCAACAGAAGTGTAGATTTTGTAAAAGTATAATTGAGATACAAAATAAAGAGGGACATGGGTGGGGTCGACTGAAAGAAATGTTTCATTTTGATCTATCACCGCGGGAGATAGATTTAAGATAAAAGGCGGAAAGTGTTGTGGAGATATGCAGTAAACCCTAATCAGCCAACGAGTGTTTCAATCTGGATCTCACTCTGTGGAAGGGTCAGAAAAGCAGAAACCCGCATAACTTTCATTGGTATTTCGATGTGATTTTGTGATGCTGAGCCAGACAAGTCCGAGGGTAATGGAAAGTGAGATGAGGATAATCAAGTTGTTGTTTATGACAAGAGCGCTTACAAGGGTCTTGACAGTTATCACGCCAGCCATGCGCTTGATTCTTGAAGTCATACTTGCTGTTGTAATGGGCAGGATTCATACTTTCACCACTTTGGTGGGGCTTCAATTCCTCGCCAGGGAGACCAGAATTCATTTTACTCCCAACAGCACCAACAACACAAACATGTTAGTCCGTTCAATGCCTCGGATCAATTAATGTCCTCGAGAACATCAGAGACAATCTTCCATCCTGTTTAAGAAGGAGAAGGTGTCTTGGAAATCCCTGATCAATCCGACAGTTCATTCTTCATTTTCCTTTCAAACTGCTTCACAAGGAGTTTCTAAAGATTCTTTAAGCTGCAACTTGGCTACACATTTTATTTCCTTGGTATTTCAAGGAGGCGCAGTGATTGGGTCAGTGTGTTACGGAAATGGAAAATTGGCCATGAACAGCGTGTTTAACTATTTCAGCTTCCACTCCTCTGATGATGTTGGGGCATTGACTGAAGATTCCAGCAGATCAGGAATTCAAACGTCCACTTGGCTTCAATCAAAGGGCACGATTTGTTTGACAGTTAAATAAAATCTCCATTTCTCTCGAGCCAGGTACGAGTCAAACCTACACTCTCCTGACACGTACTCAGGCGCGTTATCCATTGCTGTTTGAGACATGAATGGCAAGACGATCAGCATGTGGGAGACAGCATCACCAAACAGACACATTTCCTCAATGTTAGGACATATGTAACCGATTATGAATCGTCTCAGAGAGATTCAAGTGGCATAGATTCGCCATGGACTGGATGGACTGCCCGGCTTCTGTCTGCCTGGGAATGACGCCACGTGTTTAATCCGACCCTCGCCCTATCACTGGGACAGCGGGTGAAACAATGGCTCATGTTTAATTCTACATTCTGCTTCGGGCTGTCAGCAGCAACGCAGCTCCGGGCCGTTTTGATGACTGTCAGTGAGTGAGCATTTCTCTTGGATCCTCCTCCTCTGCGACAGATATCGCAGCAAAGAAATGGACGCCCGTTTTGCATTGGACATTCTGCAGGATTGCTGCGAGAAGAATTCTGAACACCAAACAGGCGGCATCAAGAGAACTCATATTATTTACAAGAAGGAAAAATCTCCAGTGTCAATTTAACCTTTTCCTGCCTGCTCAGCATCTTTCTTTTTCTCGGGTAAGAGACCTTCGGAGAAAATCCATAAATAAAGTTGCGAACTTCCTGCCATGTAATTAACTCCTTCCATCGCAAGTGATTGACACTGAGCAGAAGAGCGAATGGACTCTGCTCTAACCCAGCACACCTTACACGTAGAAACAAAGTTGTCCACGAATGGACACAGCCCGGTTCCTTTTCACAGGACAAACAGCAGCGTCAGGGAGCAGAGAGACTGAATGGGAAGCAGATACTGTAGAAATACTTTGATGCTTGGAATTCTGGAGCAATGTGGAATGGAATTTAAAGTGAGATAAAGTCATCTGCTGGCAGAGTGGGCAGTGCAAACAGGCTGTGGCTCATTGTTCAAGGGATGTATTTTTCTTTTGAGTTTTCAGTGGTTTAGATATACCGTTCAAATTCCGGAGGGACCCAAATATCCTGTCTGCAATTCTGCAAAAATGTTCGCTCGATTACCTCAAAGAGTAGATTCTCTAAATGACGTCGAACTGCCTGAAGTCAGGATGGGGAAGAGCGAGCATTGCAGTAAATGCGACAAAGGGAAGCACATTGAAAGTTAAAATGTGTGTTTCAGAATGTTCGCTGTGTCAATCCGACTCCAAATGAATCTTTCAGCTGCATTATTGTTCAGTTCGGCACGTGAAACTTCAGTATGTGGGGAAGTGAAGTGATTGGCGACAGCCCTGAACAGGTTCTTGTGAATGATGTAGTGCATTGTCAGCTGTGAAGATAGATTGGAAAATTGGGTCAGGTCCTGGAGAAAAGAAAGCTGAAAGCTCATCGTCCCATACCAACGCAAGAGGGGAAAAACCTGCACCCTCACCAGCTCCCTCACCTCTGTCTATTGCCCCATCGATACCTTCCACGTCCGGCACAATTTACTGCATATGCCAACACCTCTTCTACTGTGTGCGTTGTTCTCGTTGTGGTCTCCTTGACATTGGGGAGACAGGATGCTATTACGCAGAGCGTTGCAGAGGATATCTCTGGAAAACACGCACCAAACAGTCCACTGTACTGTAAACGACTGCTTCATCTCCTGCTCCCAATCCATCAAGGACATGCATGTCGTGGGCCTCCTCCACCATCAAATACAAGTTGCACAGTGAGCTGAGGAAGACCACCTCATCTTCTTCTATGGGACCATCCAACAAGTCGGCATCAACATTAATTTCTCCAGTTTCCTCATCTCCCCTCCCCTCCCCCCATCGCTGATCAAAACCTCCAACTCGGTACCGCCCTCTTGAACTGTCCTTGCTGTCCATCTTCAATCCCACCTATCATCTTTACACTCTTCTCCGACCTATCACTGTCTCCCCTCAATCTGCATCTACTGATTGACTTCCCAGTTCCTTGATCCCAAATCCACTCTCACTCTAGCTCCACGCACCTTCCTATTTGTCTCTCATTCCCCATCCACCGCCCCATTCGTGACGAAGGGCTAATGTCTGAAACGTCGATTTTCCTGCTCCCGACGTTGCCTGTCCAGCTGTGATTTTCCAGCTCTCCACTATTTTAATCTGCTTGACCTTTTCCATGTCATGAATGTTCTAGGCAGAGAAACCAAAGATATGAAAATTATCCAACGCCAGAAACGATCCAGACCACCTGGGCAGAAATTGAAAGTCACGAGGAAAATAATTCGACATGACACGCGGAAAAATGTGTTCGCACAGGGAGTGGTGCATGTCCATAAATCACTGTCTGAGAGTGACAAAGAGTAAGATTCCATGTATGCAAAAGGGAATGTGATGTCAGCCTGAAAAGAAACAATGTTCAGATTTACATGGAGAGAGCAATAAAATGACAGCAGATAGAAGGTTGGCTGCCCAGCCTCCTTGTGCGCTGTGACACACTTTGTGATTCTGAACGAAATCGCATTTGGTCCAACAGAATGTGAGATATTTGACAACGCGTATATTCTGCCCAAAAGTAATGAAGGAATTATGACTTCATTATCACTGTTACATGCTACATAAAGATGGAAAACTAAGTATTTCTCTGAATGACTGAGAGCTTTCTTTCAGTTATTAACTCAGGTGAGCGGAGAGGTGCATTTTGAGCTTAAAAGTGTGCAACCCAGCGGTCAATGTATCAAAGCCGTCTCCTCTTGTGTGGCAGTTCCGCGAGCAATACAATTTGCTGTGCTTCCAGTAAGTATATGAGATGTGCACAGGGGAGGTGATATGCCTGTGAATGCCTTAATACCATTCTTTTGTTCTGTATTGGTCTGCTATAAACTATATTATGCAACCTCCCTTCTCTGAGATGGGAATAAAGTCGTGAAATTATAAAGAAAAACTCAGTTGTGATGTGTTTTAATCCCTGCTATAATTTCCAACTCTCTTTCACACAGCAACGTCCTCACAGCCGATTAAATTTAAGAAATATAGGACTGATCCAGGTCAATGTCTACAATAGGATTTTACCAACACAGTATGACATTCAGTCTCACCGTTAATATGGAGAATTCCTTTTTGGCTGTAGGTTTGCTCTCCGAGCTCAAAGGTTCGTTTCCAGACATTTTGTTACCTTTACAAGGTAACAACTTCAATGGACCTCAGGCGAAGCAACACAAAAAATTCGTGCTTTCTATTTATATGCTTTAGTTTCTTTGGGAGAAAGCCCTCAGACTATTGTACCTTCTGTTGAATAAAGATCACTTTTACTGTGTCCAGTGAGTGGAAAGAGTTGCTGTTGCTGGGAAACATTACTTTCTCAAACATAAAATTGCGTGTCCATAAGTTACATAACAAAATACTACCCTGTCACCAACTGAACGCAGCGGCTATCCAGAGGGAGGCGGTTGTGTTTATACCCCATGCTGAACGGTTTGTTTTTTTAATTCTCACACTGGGTGAAGTGATCATTTACCAAAATGATGGGCACTCCAACTCCGTGAAATAGGGTTCACAAATAAAATTGACAGCAAAACTTCTCTTGTGAAACAAAGGAGCTGGAAAGAACATTTTAACCAATGAATATCCGCACGCAGCACGTTTGTTGACATGGAAAACTCAGGGAGGGAAACATCCACAACACCCCACGAGCCTGGCGTGATTTGAACACGCAGCTTTCCGTTCTGCAGTCAGATGCGGCACAAGTCTACAGCCACACACTCATTACTGTGCTCCATAAAGTGTCGCTATTTTACTGCGACAATTTTACATTATGATTAGCAACAGAGGCAAACGATTAATGCCTGTACTGTCTCGTTCGATCTCTACTCCTCTGCCTCTCGAAACAACGCCTCCTTCTGTCTGTCTGTGTTTTTTTTTTCCATTTTCACACTCCCATATTTCCCCCATTCTGCAATTGATTGTTTCAACTTTTCTCTCCTCCTGCCCCTCCTGCCTCATTCATTCAGCTCTAAACTTGTTTCTGGGGAGACTGATACGAGACTGTTCGTCACAGGGTGGATTCAGGACAGAGACAACAACTGATAAAACGAGAGACAACGAATGTGTTAGAGGTAAAACAGACGCGGACTAGGTTACATTAGCATTTTCCCGATAATGACCAGTACATTCGGCCATTTATGCACAATAGTTCTTGAAATCGACCAAGGAAATCCATCATGTATATCAGAAATAAAAATATCCAATCAGAATAGTTGATGAACCTTAAGCCAGTCCCGGAAGCACGTGTGAGTGATATGTACAACTGTAAATTCCTGTCGTTGGAAAAATATTCTATTGAATGGTCCAGCACCACGTGAGCCGTGACCAACCCTATTCATGCCCCAGAGGTCAGCTCATGAAATTTGAGGTCACGTTGCAGCTGAAAGCCCCGAGGACAGTTTATGAAATAAACTTCCCTGAGGTTCAGGCAGGCCTGCAACGGGAAGCATTGATTGTTCATCCCAGCATAAGCTCACATGGGGACGTATCTCTACATTAAACAGACTGGAGGCAAACTTGCCTTCCTTCTACTTAAAATGGAAAACCCATGACCCGAAATCCCTCAGGTAGGTTTGGGAGCACTTATTCCAGATCTTGGCTCATGATTTCCGTTGACACTTACATAAAGTTTAACATAGTGAGAAACAATGCTGGCAAGATGGATACCCATTGTAAGTTTAGCCCACACTCTGAAATGCAAGACCAATAGTTAAAACAGTGTTTTAAATCTAGCCTGATTACAGTAGAGAAAGACTTCATAAGGCGAGGTTTGTCCGTGTTTATCATAAAGACAGAAGTGCGATGACAATTGAAACTAAGGAAATGACAGACAAATTGCAGAATTTCTTTGAATGTCAAAACAGAAAATGTCGTTTCCTGTTGACATGGGTGAGTTTTCTGGGACTGGGATCAAGCTGTCGCCATCTCTGCACAATGGAAGTCTCAGCCTGTATTTTGGAACAGTAAAGCTGATATAGGAGAATTGCTACTTCAATAACTGCAGTCTGAAGCTGAAAATTGCTGACACCCAGGTTTCAGAATCTTGCAGAACATTTTTACACCTCAGACTCTATGGTGCATTTGGTCAGCACATTAAGCTGTACAGCAAAATATTCGTGACTTACTATGATTCCTCATCTAAGAATGAGGATTAGGCCACTCAAGGTGCATGTTCAGAATGACTTCGACACACTGAGTTTTTCAGATGTTTGGAGCTCTTTTGGACATTCAGAAGTAAAGTGAATGATTTGTTATCTTTAAATCTGAGATAGACAGTTTTTATTGCAGAGGAGACAGTCACACTCCGAAGATTAACTGTTTCAAATCAGTCAGTGGTCAGGGACAGAAGGGTGTGTCTGTGAGTGAGGCTGATAGAGGGAACCAGAGTGTAGTACTGAAGGGGTCTCAGCCCTTCAGCTGAACAGGTTTGAGGTACTTGCTCCCTGTGTGATTAACATAGCAAATAGAACAGTCCAGTGCAGAACAAGCCCTTCGGCCCTCAATGTTGCACTGACTTGTGAACTGATCCATGCTCATCCGCCTACACGATCCAAGGATTGCCTAAATGCCCAAATGTGGCTGAGTTGACGACATTAGCAGGCAGGGCATTCCACGCACTTACCACTCTCTGAGTAATGAACTTGTGGCTGACAAGTGCCTGAAGTCTCTCACCAGTCAATTTGCAACTGTGCCCTCTCGTACTAGCTGGCGTCATTGTCCTCGTAAAAAAACTTTCTTTCCTACTTAATCCTCTGGTCATCTTGTATGCCTCTAACAAATTCCATCTGAGCCTTTTTCGCTCCAGTGAGAACACAATCAAGTCTCTCAGCCTTTTCCCATAAGACCTTCCCTCCAGATCAGGCAATATCCTAGGAAATCTCCTCTGTACATTTGCCAATGCTTCCACATCCTTCCTGTAGTGGGGGGTCAGAGGTATACACAATATTCCATGTGTGGCCGCATTAGCGTTTTGTAGAGTTGCAGAATGACATTATGGCACTGTAACTCAATCCTTCTACCAATAATACCTGACACATTGCATGTCTTCTTATCAGCACTGTCGGCCGGTATGCCAAGTTTCAGGGATCTATGTACATGGACTCCACGATTACTCTGTCCACCAACACTACCAAGAATATTTTCATTGACCCAATATTCTGCCTTCCTGTTATTCTTCCCAAAGTGCGTCACTCAGGTTTATCCGCACTGAACTCCATTTGCCACCCTTCACTCCAAACCAGATGTTTATCCAAGTCCCACTGCAACCTGCAACATTCTTCCACACTGTCCATGACTCCACCGACTTTCGTTTCATCAACAATAGAACACAATGCAGCGCAGAACACGCGTTTCGGCCCTCAATGTTGCGCCGACCTGTGAACTAATCTATCCTCATCCCTCTACACAGTCTCATCATCATCCATGTGCTTACCCAAGGATTATTTATATTTCTGTAATGTGGCTGAATTAACTACTGTGGCAGGCAGGGCATTCCAAGTCCTTGACTCTCTGAGTTAAGTGCCTGCGTCTGACATCTGTCTTAAATCTATCAGCCTCAATTTGCAGTTATTCACCCTCATACAGTCTGATGTCATCATCCTAGGAAGACTACTTTCACTGTCTACCCTATATCGTCCCCGATAATCTTGTATGTCTCTATCAAATACATTTTAGCCTTCGTCTTTCCCATGAGAACAGAACGCAATCTCTCAGCCTTTCCTCATGAGACCTTCCCTTCAAACCACGCAACACCCTGGTAAACTTACTCTGCACATTTTCTCATGCTTCCATATCCTTCTGGTAATGGGGCGAACAGAATTAGAACATAGAACATAGAACATAGAAGAATACAGCTCAGTACAGGCCTTTCAGCCCTCGATGTTGCGCCGATCAAAGCCCACCTAACCTACACTAACCCACTATCCTCCATATACCTATCCAATGCCCGCTTAAATACCCATAAAGAGGGAGAGTCCGCGACTGCTACTGGCAGGGCAATCCATGAACTTACGACTCGCTGAGTGAAGAACCTACCCCTAACATCAGTCCTATATCTACCCCCCCTTAATTTAAAGCTATGCCCCCTTGTAATAGCTGACTCCATACGTGGAAAAAGGTTCTCACTGTCAACCCTATCTAACCCCCTAATCATCTTGTACACCTCTATCAAATCACCCCTAAACCTTCTTTTCTCCAATGAAAACAACCCCAAGTGCCTCAGCCTTTCCTCATAGGATTTTCCTACCATACCAGGCAACATCCTGGTAAACTTCCTCTGCACCCGTTCCAGTGCCTCCACATCCTTCCTATAGTATGGCGACCAAAACTGCACACAATATTCCAGATGCGGCCGCACCAGAGTCTTATACAACTGCAGCATGACCTCAGGACTCCGGAACTCAATTCCTCTACTAATAAAAGCCAGTACGCCATATACCTTCTTCACTGCACTATTTACCTGGGTGGCAACTTTCAGAGATCTGTGTACATGGACACCAAGATCCCTCTGCTCTTCCACACTACCAAGTATCCGACCATTAGCCCAGTAATCCATCTTTTTATTACTCTTACCAAAGTGAATCACTTCACACATAGCTACATTGAACTCCATTTGCCACCTTTCTGCCCAGCTCTGCAGATTCTCTATATCCCGCTGTAACCTGCCATATCCTTCCTCACTGTCTACAACTCCTCCGACTTTCGTATCATCCGCAAACTTGCTCACCCAACCTTCTAACCCTTCCTCCAGGTCATTTATAAAAATGACAAACAGCAATGGTCCCAAAACAGATCCTTGCGGAACACCGCTAGTGACGGCACTCCAAGATGAACCTTTGCCATCAACTACTACCCTCTGTCTTCTTCCAGAGAGCCAATTCCTAATCCAAACCTCCAACTCACCCTCAATGCCATATCTCTGTATTTTCTGCAGTAGCCTACCATGGGGGACCTTATCAAACGCCTTACTAAAATCCATATATACCACATCTACCGCTTTCCCCTCATCTACCTCCTTAGTCACCTTCTCAAAGAATTCAATAAGGTTTGTGAGGCACGACCTGCCCTTCACAAAACCATGCTGACTATCCTTGATCACATCATTCTTATCCAGATGTGCATAAATCCTATCCCTTACAATTCTCTCTAAGACTTTGCCCACAACAGAAGTGAGACTCACTGGCCTATAGTTACTAGGATTATCCCTACTCCCCTTCTTGAACAAGGGAACCACGTTTGCTAGCCTCCAGTCCTCTGGCACTACTCCTGTCGACAAAGAGGACACAAAAATCAAGGCCAATGGCTCTGCAATCTCCTCCCTTGCTTCCCAGAGAATCCTAGGATAAATGCCATCAGGCCCAGGGGACTTATCTAGTTTCACCCTTGCCAGAATTTCCAACACCTCTTCTCTACATATCTCAAAGCCATCCATTCTACTTATGCGTGCCTCAGTATTCATATCGACAACAATGTCCTGTTCCTGAGTGAATACTGACGAAAAGTATTCATTCAGCGCCTCCCCAATCTCTTCAGCCTCCACACGCAACTTCCCATTACTATCCTTGATTGGACCTATTCCTTCCCTAGTCATTCTTTTATTCCTAACATACCGATAGAAAGCCTTGTTCACCTATAGAAAATAATGTTCCAAGTGCAGCTGCACTAGCGTTTTGTATAGTTCTAGCACGACATTATGGCTCTGGAAATCAATCCCTCTGGTAATAAAACCGAACACAATATATGCCATCTTGACAGTACTGTCAACCTGGGTGGCAACTTTCAGGAATCTATGTACATGGACTCCAAGATCACTGTGCCCATTCACACTGCCAAGAATATTTCCATTGATCCAGTTTTCAGCCTTCTTGTTAGTTTTCCCAAAATAAATCACTTCAAATTTAGCTGCATTGAACTCGAATTGCACCTCTCAGACTAATTCTACAGTTTATCCAAGTCCCCCTGCAACTTACAACCATCTTCCACACTGTCCACGACTCCACTGACTTTACCGTCATTTGCAATCTTACTAACCCATCCACTTATAACTGCGTCAAAGTCATTATAAAAATGACAAACAGCAGTGGTCCCAAAAGCCACCCTGTAATTTACTTCAACAGCCTACAATGTGGAACGTTATCAAAAGCTTGACTGAAGTCCATGTACACTACTTCAACTCCTATATCCTTATCCACGTGCTTCATCACATTCTCCAAATACTCAATGAGTTTTGTGAGAAATGACTTGCCCTTGACAATACCATGTTGACTATCTGCAATCAACTTATTGCGTGCAAGATGATTATAAATCATACCTCTTACAATCCTTTCTAAGTTTTTTTTTCCTGCAATAGTTGTAAGGCTCACTGGTCTATAATTACCTGGGTAATCTCTACTGCCTTTTTGAACGAGAGCACAATTTTGGCAATTCTCCACTAATCTTGTACTAAGAATATAATCAATGACTGCTCAAAGAGCAACGCTAAATGCTGCAACGTCTCCCCAGCTTCTCTTAGAATCTTCGTATCATCCCATCTTGCTCAGGTCATTTGTCTACTTCCACTACTTCTTGAATTGATAATACCTCCTCCTTACTCAACTCGATCCTTTCTAGTCTAATATCCCACATCAGTCTTTTCTCCATGACAATATTCTCCTTTTTCCAGAGTGAAAACAGTTGGGGAATATTCGTTTAGCACGTCTCCAGTCTCCAAAGTATACAAACAAAACTTCTCAATTCTGTCTTTGAATGGCCCTATCCCTACCCCAGTAATCCTTTTATTACTACATACCTATAGAAAGCTTTCGGGATCTACTTCATTGTACCTGACAAAGACTGCTCACCTGATCTCATTGTTCCTCTTATCTGTCTTTAAATACTTATAAGCAAATCTGTAACTCTCCATCGCCTCATCTGAACCATCTCGTATCAACGTCACATAAGCCTCCTTCTTCCACTGAACAAGAGATGTAATTTATTTAGTAATCAACGGTTCCCATACTTTATCAATTTCTCCCTGACTTATAGGGGCATAATTATCAAGGACACACAATACACGTTTCTTGAACCAGCGCCACATTTCGATTGTCCCATCCACTTACTTTTGCAACTCCCTTCTATGCATTCGAAGTCTTACCTAATCGCATTATAGTTGCCCTTCCCTCATCTATTACTCTTGCCCTGTGGTATGTACCTAACGCTTTCTGTTGATACACTAACCACAATTGAATTATGGTCATTTTCTCCAAAGTGCTCGCCGAACTCTAACTCAAACATCGGGTCTGGTACATAATTAATCACCAGATCCAGTGTAGCCGCCCCTCTTGAAATTTCTTCGACATACTGTGTCCGGAAACCCTCCTCACACATGAGACGAAAACCGATCCATCCGACGTACCAGAGGTATAGCGTTTCCATTCAATCTGAGGACGTTTGAGTCCCCAGAATGACCAAACTGTTCCTTTCACTCCTATCCAGAATCGTTTGTCCCAACCTCTCCTCCGCATCCCTAGAGTTCTGTGGAGTTCCAAAGAAAACTTCCAGCGGTATGGCCTCGTCTGTCCTGTTCCTTACCTAATCCCATACCGCCTCAGTAGACTTATCCTTGTCATAATTACTTTCAGCTACCGATATGTTGTCCTTGACTAAAAAAGCCACACCTCCCTATATTTAAACACCTCCTCTGTTCTCAATGAAGATTTCAAATCCTGAAAGCTGGAACTCCCATTCCTGACCTTGTCTATCCATGTCCCCAAATAGCCACAATATCGAAGTCCAGTTAGCTTTCCATGCTGCAAGTTTGCACACCTGATTTCGGATTGTTCTTGCTTTGAAGTAGGCACACTTTTAATCAGGTTGCTGTCAGTCAGCACATTATTGTCTCCGTGAATTCTTCTCCATGCCCTGCCTACTCTCATCCTCGTGTGCACTCGAAAGAAACCTCAGGAGACCATTCCCCTCCTCAGCTAGTTTATCCGAATACCACCAGAAAATGTCCTACCCAGGACATTCATACCCATCTACTTCAAGTAATGTCCGTCCAGCTTGTGGACTAGAACATAGGTCATAGAACAATACAGCACAGAACAGGCCGTTCGGTGCACGATGTTGTGCTGAACATTTATCCTAGCATAAGCACCCATCCATGTACCTATCCAACTGCCGCTTAATGGTCACCAATGATTCTGACTCTGCCACGCCCACAGGCAGGGCATTCCATGCCCCCACCACTCTCTGGGTAAAGAACTGGTGGCAGCAGAAAGATAATCTCCAATTTGACTTCCAGTATTGTCAATTGTTACCGTTTTATGCACAGTAAGACATGCTTAACAAATGCAGGTGGGAATCAATCTTTTCTTACATGAAAATATTCGTTGAGGTGATGCTTTTGCTCCTTCAAACCCTCGCCCTATCACATCTTTGCTGTCTATGTATCAGGATTCAAACACACCTATTCTCCGAGATTTCACCCCATCCAACGATCAGGAACCCTGCTTTAGGTCACTCTTCCAATTTCACTGAGGCATTTGGCAATCAAGAACTCGCATTGACATTGTTCAGTATGTGCAGTTGCAGTCAATGTTGTTGGGCGAACGACACGCAATCCCACAATTAGGACTTTAAAACCGGTCGATCCATTTACATTCTGCTGTTTTGAGATCATTGCTCACGAAGCAGTTTTTACTGGCATGTACCTGGTATCACTGAAACATCAGGCTCAGGAAAAGAACACAATGCATTATTCAGCAAAGGATTTTCTTTTAGAAAAGATCACTTTCTCTGATCTAATTTCAATGGAGGAGAGGAGGTTGTAAGGATACATGATTGAAATGTGCTAAGAAATGAGAGATAAAGGCATTTTCGGTTGAAAGAAATGTTTCCTCTCGGTCAAACACCAAGGGATGTAGACTAAATGTAAGATGCAGAAAGTTTTCAGTAGATGAGCATTAAATACTTTATTCACCAGTGGTGGTGGATAAATCTGCAACTCATTGTGATGAAATCAACACAACGTTCTGAGGTATTCAGTCTGTATTTGTGATGCTAAGGCATACAAGGCAAAGTCTGCATGCCCTTGGTGGAGTGGAAAGGGGATTTGAATTGTTCAGTAACAGGCCGGTGTGGTTGGTGTAGGCGTCCCATGTAGTCAGTGTTTGGCGATAGAGTATGCCCAGAATATGCATGTCCTTGGTGGAGTGGAAAGGGGATTTGAATTGTTCAGTAACGGGGTGGTGTGGTTGGTGCAGGTGTCCCAAAGTTTTCCCTGTAATGATACACAATTTCGTGTTCTGTTTGCAGATGTAGGGGAGGCCACATCGTGAGCAACAAATGTTATCTATTTTATCCATTGCACTGGTCGTGGTCTCCCAGGTTGAACCCCTTGCAGCATCTCCAGCATCTGCAGTCCTCATTTTCTCCGAGATGATCCCCTTGCAACCACATAAAAATAACATACCTGCCAATTTCAAACTATGCTTCAAACTCGTTTATCTTTTTTCGTATACTGTGTCTGTTTAGGTACAACACTCTCACGCATGCCGTGACTGCTCCTCATCTTAGAATTGTACACGGAATTGCTGTTCTGGAAATAGATTCCTTCCACTTTCAATAGTTTCTGTCCTATTACTGGTTGTGGAAACCTTAACCCATACAAAACCCTCCACTTCTTGAGGTTTGTCACATAATGTTCGATGCAACTGAAACCAACACCCATAGTTTACTTTGCACTGCTTCCTACAGCCAACGTTCCCACAGCCACGAAGAAAGCTGGGTAACTGTTCGAAGGGCGGGAAACAGTCAGTGCATGAATCTCCTGTGGTCTTTCCGCTGAAAACAAAAACATGATATATTCGACTCTCTAACTCACTTCTGGGTATTTGTTTGTGTACTTCAAAATACACTTCGAACATCTTGATTAGATTCCAGTCTTTAACTCACTGCTGTTTATCTGATATTGTGTCTATAAAGAACCACGAACCATTCTGTTAGGTAATACGCTGTAACATAAGCCCTGTCATCTTAACCTCATGTTCCTTCCACAACTGCCTGTCAAGAATGGTCAATTTTCTCCTCACTGCTGGCGCTGCGGCATTTCCAATAAGCACCATGGAAGTTAGCAAAATTTATTGAATCGCTTCTCGTCGATTCCCGCACAGGTTTCCGACTCAGTTGGTATCCACGTGGCTCATGTCCAGGAGTGAACATCTCTGCAGCAAATTGCACGGTTAAAGTAAAAGGCACGGAAAGTGGCATCTCGAACCGGCCCCGAGGTCAGAGCATGCTCACAATGTGATCTGTCGTTCTCGGATTGTAATGCGACCACCGGTTTTAGGGTGGAGAACATTCTTTGGGACCCTTCTTCTGCAAAACAGACACAGTGACTGAATAAATGCTGCACGGTTTGATGTGGAACACGGCCTGCTCAGCTTTGTGCATTTTCCCTGTAGTCAGGTGTGTTTCGTGTTCCGTGTAAACGTGAAAGTCGTCCTGTTTCGAGCAATGTGTGAAATCATTTAGCAAAGCAAGAATCGAAATTGTAGTAATGTCTAGCAGCTCATGGTTATTTGACCGAAGTGTCCAAGTGTCTCTGCTGTCATGATCGCGTTCGCCTCCCGCGCGGAAAATCGCAAACAGCTCTGCTGTTCCAGGCAATTTGTGCTTTTACTGGAACCGAATGGAGACTATTATTTCATCGCTGTTGTGAAACAAAGTCCTGCGGTGACTCGACTCGTCGTTATTTGGTTTTCTGTCCAATGGGAAAATCGTTCCAATGAATTTCGGTGTCATATGTTATTGAATTTCTCCCATTTCCTTCATTTCCGTCCTGGAGACATCAGAAGGAAAAGGTAATCTAATCGAGACTGTGATTGGTGAAATTCACTTTTTATGGCCCGTTCTTATGATGTTCTTTCTATCTCT
Organism: Chiloscyllium punctatum; assembly: GCF_047496795.1. Classification (NCBI taxonomy): domain Eukaryota; kingdom Metazoa; phylum Chordata; class Chondrichthyes; order Orectolobiformes; family Hemiscylliidae; genus Chiloscyllium; species Chiloscyllium punctatum. The sequence continues at coordinate 62,859,748 of NC_092751.1, read as the reverse complement.
CTTTTCAGCATTGTCTGGAAAGTGGTGGTGCACTAACGCTGCAGTATGTTTGAAAGAGTAGTTTGGAATTGCCCTGTTGTTAGTTGTGAGATTACTTTATGACTCATGCCCTCGGACTGTGACACATTTAGCATTCATGCATCTCTCTGTCTGAAAATGCATTCGTCATGCCAGTGTTTCACAATACTACCTTTCCCGTGAGCAGTCGAACAGACTAAACGATTGTGCCACAGACTGCGATGGAAAACTCCGCTAAAAAGTAATCCTTTAAAGCCAGTGTTAGCAACAAGACGTTATGGGGGTACACGGCGTGGAAACAGATATTTAGGTGCATCTCATCCATGCTCACCACATAACCAAAATTAAACAAGTCCCGTTCCCCAGCATTTGGCCCCAATCCCTCTAAACCCATCCTGTCCAGAAACTCATCCGATTACCTTTGCAATTTTCTGAGTGTAATAGCCTCCTCCACTTCCTCTGGGAGCTCATTCCATACACGCACAACCTTCTGTGTGGGAAATGTGCCTCAGGTCGTTTGTCAATTTCAGCCCACTCACCTTAAACCTATGCTCTCGAGTTTTCAACTCACCCCAATTTGGGTAAAACACAGAAATACTCAGTTTACAACCCTTCCATAAGATCATATCGCAGCCGTTACGCTGCAGGGAAAGTCGTCCCAGCTTATTCCACCTCGCGCTACGGTCCAAACATTGACGAAATCATTGTCTATATATTGTCATCAACTTCACGTGTCTTTTTTAACGTTTTCAAGATGTCATTTACGCTGGACAACAACGAGCGATTGGAAACAGAAAGGTGAAACGGAGAATGGCTTCAACTTTCAGTGCTGGATGCCACTGCGCCGCAGGGCGGCGACCGCGGCTGGTTTCTGTAGTGTAGTGGTCATCACGTTCGCCTAACACGCGAAAAGTCCCCAGTTCGAAACTGGGCAGAAACTGCTTTGTTCGTCAACTGCAGCCTTTTACATGGACAAGAACGGAACTTTCTTGCTTGCTTTCCCATCTGCAAACCTGCCTTCGAATTTGCTTGAAAGAATCTGCTCTCGTAGTGAAATGTAAGGCAACTCCATTTAATTACTGTGTAAAGCATTATAAAGTTTTTCTCCAACCTGGTTCTGATGCATATGCCATTCTGTTTGAGAGTGTCCTTGCCGCGTTCTGATCCTTCCACGAAAAGCATTCCTTGCGCAGGCGGCCCGGTTCAAAGGCAGGGAAGAAGCTGCTGCGCTGGTGTCACAGCGCACCACGGATTCCTGAACTTGTCTGTCTGTCAAATGTACCCCAAAGTCGTCTCTGAAAGGCCTCATTTGGAAGCTGTCTGTCGTTATTCAACGCGCGAGAGTTGGTACCAGATTCCTGAATCATATTTTGGGGCAGTTCGCACGTTAGTGGCTCATTCAATCAGCAACAGCAATGAAATAATTTACACTCTCAGAGGAACCTTTGAACTTGTGCTTTCATAGCGCCGCTAATATTAAGGTGCGCCCCGAGATCTAAGCCATGTTGGAACTGAAACGGAGGAATCGACAGAGAGGCTACAGAATGACATCGCATCCATTTGGTTTTCTTTAAATCACTGACGAGCAGGAAAATGTAAACGGGGAGAGCGAGTGGGGAAGTGAGGCGGTTGCAGCTCTGGTAAAAGTCCTTCTTTGTGATTCACTCCGCAAACAGAGACTTGAAGGTGACTCAGAGGCGTGTGAGCTCTTCACATCGAGATCGAAAAGCACTCAAGGGCAGTTAGCACCTCTTCCGGAGTGGGGGTGGGGTGAGGTAATTACCTTTTGACTTCTGTTACTATGTTCAGAAACTGCCTTTTCGATTGACTTGAACAGAAACTGCATTTCCAATAAGCACCATGGAAGTTAGCAAAATTTATTGAATCGCTTCTCGTCGATTCCCGCACAGGTTTCCGACTCAGTTGGTATCCACTGGCTCATGTCCAGGAGTGAACATCTCTGCAGCAAATTGCACGGTTAAAGTAAAAGGCACGGAAAGTGGCATCTCGAACCGGCCCCGAGGTCAGAGCATGCTCACAATGTGATCTGTCGTTCTCGGATTGTAATGCGACCTCCGGTTTTAGGGTGGAGAACATTCTTTGGGACCCTTCTTCTGCAAAACAGACACAGTGACTGAATAAATGCTGCACGGTTTGATGTGGAACACGGCCTGCTCAGCTTTGCGCATTTTCCCTGTAGTCAGGTGTGTTTCGTGTTCCGTGTAAACGTGAAAGTCGTCCTGTTTCGAGCAATGTGTGAAATTATTTAGCAAAGCAAGAATCGAAATTGTAGTAATGTCTAGCAGCTCATGGTTATTTGACCGAAGTGTCCAAGTGTCTCTGCTGTCATGATCGCGTTCGCCTCCCGCGCGGAAAATCGCAAACAGCTCTGCTGTTCCAGGCAATTTGTGCTTTTACTGGAACCGAATGGAGACTATTATTTCATCGCTGTTGTGAAACAAAGTCCTGCGGTGACTCGACTCGTCATTATTTGGTTTTCTGTCCAATGGGAAAATCGTTCCAATGAATTTCGGTGTCATATGTTATTGAATTTCTCCCATTTCCTTCATTTCCGTCCTGGAGACATCAGAAGAAAAGGTAATCTAATCGAGACTGTGATTGGTGAAATTCACTTTTTATGGCCCGTTCTTATGATGTTCTTTCTATCTCTCTTTTCAGCATTGTCTGGAAAGTGGTGGTGCACTAACGCTGCAGTATGTTTGAAAGAGTAGTTTGGAATTGCCCTGTTGTTAGTTGTGAGATTACTTTATGACTCATGCCCTCGGACTGTGACACATTTAGCATTCATGCATCTCTCTGTCTGAAAATGCATTTGGCATGCTAGTTTTGTTTGTGTTCCGTGAAAAATGCTGTCTGTTTTGCGATTCGCTCAGCACATTACGAGTTAACAGGGTTTCTGAGGTAACTTCGAGCAGCAAAACTCCTCAGTTGAGGTCTGGGAAAATTTCACGGAGTATGGTCAGACGGGGCAAAATTAAGGAAGTCGTTCGTATCTGCAGTGTTTCACAATACTACCTTTCCCGTGAGCAGTCGAACAGACTAAACGATTGTGCCACAGACTGCGATGGAAAACTCCGCTAAAAAGTAATCCTTTACAGCCAGTGTTAGCAACAAGACGTTATGGGGGTACACGGCGTGGAAACAGATATTTAGGTGCATCTCATCCATGCTCACCACATAACCAAAATTAAACAAGTCCCGTTCCCCAGCATTTGGCCCCAATCCCTCTAAACCCATCCTGTCCAGAAACTCATCCGATTACCTTTGCAATTTTCTGAGTGTAATAGCCTCCTCCACTTCCTCTGGGAGCTCATTCCATACACGCACAACCTTCTGTGTGGGAAATGTGCCTCAGGTCGTTTGTCAATTTCAGCCCACTCACCTTAAACCTATGCTCTCGAGTTTTCAACTCACCCCAATTTGGGTAAAACACAGAAATACTCAGTTTACAACCCTTCCATAAGATCATATCGCAGCCGTTACGCTGCAGGGAAAGTCGTCCCAGCTTATTCCACCTCGCCCTACGGTCCAAACATTGACGAAATCATTGTCTATATATTGTCATCAATTTCACGTGTCTTTTTTAACGTTTTCAAGATGTCATTTACGCTGGACAACAACGAGCGATTGGAAACAGAAAGGTGAAACGGGGAATGGCTTCAACTTTCAGTGCTGGATGCCACTGCGCCGCAGGGCGGCGACCGCGGCTGGTTTCTGTAGTGTAGTGGTCATCACGTTCGCCTAACACGCGAAAGGTCCCCAGTTCGACACTGGGCAGAAACTGCTTCGTTCGTCAACTGCAGCCTTTTACATGGACAAGAACGGAGCTTTCTTGCTTGCTTTCCCATCTGCAAACCTGCCTTCGAATTTGCTTGAAAGAATCTGCTCTCGTAGTGAAATGTAAGGCAACTCCATTTAATTACTGTGTAAAGCATTATAAAGTTTTTCTCCAACCTGGTTCTGATGCATATGCCATTCTGTTTGAGAGTGTCCTTGCCGCGTTCTGATCCTTCCACGAAAAGCATTCCTTGCGCAGGCGGCCCGGTTCAAAGGCAGGGAAGAAGCTGCTGCGCTGGTGTCACAGCGCACCACGGATTCCTGAACTTGTCTGTCTGTCAAATGTACCCCAAAGTCGTCTCTGAAAGGCCTCATTTGGAAGCTGTCTGTTGTTATTCAACGCGCGAGAGTTGGTACCAGATTCCTGAATCATATTTTGGGGCAGTTCGCACGTTAGTGGCTCATTCAATCAGCAACAGCAATGAAATAATTTACACTCTCAGAGGAACCTTTGAACTTGTGCTTTCATAGCGCCGCTAATATTAAGGTGCGCCCCGAGATCTAAGCCATGTTGGAACTGAAACGGAGGAATCGACAGAGAGGCTACAGAATGACATCGCATCCATTTGGTTTTCTTTAAATCACTGACGAGCAGGAAAATGTAAACGGGGAGAGCGAGTGGGGAAGTGAGGCGGTTGCAGCTCTGGTAAAAGTCCTTCTTTGTGATTCACTCCGCAAACAGAGACTTGAAGGTGACTCAGAGGCGTGTGAGCTCTTCACATCGAGATCGAAAAGCACTCAAGGGCAGTTAGCACCTCTTCCGGAGTGGGGGTGGGGTGAGGTAATTACCTTTTGACTTCTGTTACTATGTTCAGAAACTGCCTTTTCGATTGACTTGAACAGAAACTGCATTTCCAATAAGCACCATGGAAGTTAGCAAAATTTATTGAATCGCTTCTCGTCGATTCCCGCACAGGTTTCCGACTCAGTTGGTATCCACTGGCTCATGTCCAGGAGTGAACATCTCTGCAGCAAATTGCACGGTTAAAGTAAAAGGCACGGAAAGTGGCATCTCGAACCGGCCCCGAGGTCAGAGCATGCTCACAATGTGATCTGTCGTTCTCGGATTGTAATGCGACCTCCGGTTTTAGGGTGGAGAACATTCTTTGGGACCCTTCTTCTGCAAAACAGACACAGTGACTGAATAAATGCTGCACGGTTTGATGTGGAACACGGCCTGCTCAGCTTTGCGCATTTTCCCTGTAGTCAGGTGTGTTTCGTGTTCCGTGTAAACGTGAAAGTCGTCCTGTTTCGAGCAATGTGTGAAATCATTTAGCAAAGCAAGAATCGAAATTGTAGTAATGTCTAGCAGCTCATGGTTATTTGACCGAAGTGTCCAAGTGTCTCTGCTGTCATGATCGCGTTCGCCTCCCGCGCGGAAAATCGCAAACAGCTCTGCTGTTCCAGGCAATTTGTGCTTTTACTGGAACCGAATGGAGACTATTATTTCATCGCTGTTGTGAAACAAAGTCCTGCGGTGACTCGACTCGTCGTTATTTGGTTTTCTGTCCAATGGGAAAATCGTTCCAATGAATTTCGGTGTCATATGTTATTGAATTTCTCCCATTTCCTTCATTTCCGTCCTGGAGTCATCAGAAGGAAAAGGTAATCTAATCGAGACTGTGATTGGTGAAATTCACTTTTTATGGCCCGTTCTTATGATGTTCTTTCTATCTCTCTTTTCAGCATTGTCTGGAAAGTGGTGGTGCACTAACGCTGCAGTATGTTTGAAAGAGTAGTTTGGAATTGCCCTGTTGTTAGTTGTGAGATTACTTTATGACTCATGCCCTCGGACTGTGACACATTTAGCATTCATGCATCTCTCTGTCTGAAAATGCATTCGTCATGCCAGTTTTGTTTGTGTTCCGTGAAAAATGCTTTCTGTTTTGCGATTCGCTCAGCAACAGGGTTTCTGAGGTAACTTCGAGCAGCAAAACTCCTCAGTTGAGGTCTGGGAAAATTTCACGGAGTATGGTCAGTAGGGGCAAAATTGTGGAAGTTGTTCGTATCTGCAGTGTTTCACAATACTACCTTTCCCGTGAGCAGTCGAACAGACTAAACGATTGTGCCACAGACTGCGATGGAAAACTCCGCTAAAAAGTAATCCTTTAAAGCCGGTGTTAGCAACACGACGTTATGGGGGTACACGGCGTGGAAACAGATATTTAGGTGTATCTCATCCATGCTCACCACATAACCAAAATTAAACAAGTCCCGTTCCCCAGCATTTGGCCCCAATCCCTCTAAACCCATCCTGTCCAGAAACTCATCCGATTACCTTTGCAATTTTCTGAGTGTAATAGCCTCCTCCACTTCCTCTGGGAGCTCATTCCATACACGCACAACCTTCTGTGTGGGAAATGTGCCTCAGGTCGTTTGTCAATTTCAGCCCACTCACCTTAAACCTATGCTCTCGAGTTTTCAACTCACCCCAATTTGGGTAAAACACAGAAATACTCAGTTTACAACCCTTCCATAAGATCATATCGCAGCCGTTACGCTGCAGGGAAAGTCGTCCCAGCTTATTCCACCTCGCCCTACGGTCCAAACATTGACGAAATCATTGTCTATATATTGTCATCAACTTCACGTGTCTTTTTTAACGTTTTCAAGATGTCAATTACGCTGGACAACAACGAGCGATTGGAAACAGAAAGGTGAAACGGAGAATGGCTTCAACTTTCAGTGCTGGATGCCACTGCGCCGCAGGGCGGCGACCGCGGCTGGTTTCTGTAGTGTAGTGGTCATCACGTTCGCCTAACACGCGAAAGGTCCCCAGTTCGAAACTGGGCAGAAACTGCTTTGTTCGTCAACTGCAGCCTTTTACATGGACAAGAACGGAACTTTCTTGCTTGCTTTCCCATCTGCAAACCTGCCTTCGAATTTGCTTGAAAGAATCTGCTCTCGTAGTGAAATGTAAGGCAACTCCATTTAATTACTGTGTAAAGCGTTATAAAGTTTTTCTCCAACCTGGTTCTGATGCATATGCCATTCTGTTTGAAAGTGTCCTTGCCGCGTTCTGATCCTTCCACGAAAAGCAGTACCGCATTTGCATTCCTTGCGCAGGCGGCCCGGTTCAAAGGCAGGGAAGAAGCTGCTGCGCTGGTGTCACAGCGCACCACGGATTCCTGAACTTGTCTGTCTGTCAAATGTACCCCAAAGTCGTCTCTGAAAGGCCTCATTTGGAAGCTGTCTGTCGTTATTCAACGCGCGAGAGTTGGTACCAGATTCCTGAATCATATTTTGGGGCAGTTCGCACGTTAGTGGCTCATTCAATCAGCAACAGCAATGAAATAATTTACACTCTCAGAGGAACCTTTGGACTTTCACCAGAGCTGCAACCGCCTCACTTCCCCACTCGCTCTCCCCGTTTATATTTCCCTGCTCGTCCGTGATTTAAAGAATCCCAAATGGATGCGATATCATTCTGTAGCCTCTCTGTCGATTCCTCTGTTTCAGTTCCAACATGGCTTAGATCTCGGGGCGCACCTTAATAGTAGCGACGCTATGAAAGCACCCCTGTTACCTCAGTGTATTAACAGGCCATTTGTTTGAAAAAAAATGACCCTCTAAAGAGTAACCCACCTAAACACTTTTCCCGATCACATTTCTTCACATTTATTTCTGTCTAATTCACATATCCGTGAACACAACGTGCGGTTTAGCATGGCCAGGGCACCTAACCTGCATATGTTTGGAATGTTTGAGGACACCACAGCAAAGTCACATGGACTTGGGGAGAACGTGCAAAGTCCCCACAGTCATCTGAGGAGGAAATCAAACCAATGTCCCTGGCGCTGTGAGGCAGCATTGCTAACCACTGAGGTACCATGTAATCTGATGCAATAAGTAAAATCAGTGAAAGATACTAAAAAATAAGTTTCAAATGAACACTCTCCGATATTGTCAAAGCATGTCAATCTTACATTCAATACGAATAGGTGTATGGAAAACAATAAAAGAACAAAATCTCGGCAATTCATGTATAAACAGTAATTAAACATTTAATTTGATCAAAGGTCATAACAATATTTAGACGAATTGCAATTTTTAATAACAAATGTAGGTAATTAGCTGACTAATGAACACTTGGAAGTGGCATATATTAACTTAACGCTGAAGAAAGCGACTTGTTTTCCCCCTTGTTACACAGCAGAATAACAATGTGTGTGTGTTCGAAATGTTTGAATCAAGCTCTTTCTAGCAAAATAACTGATGACTTACGATCACTTCGCCTTGTCACCTTTAAAACCACAACATTCTCAAATATTTTCCAAGAATTTACAATCAGAAGAACTAGTTAATTCCTTTTCATAGCAACCCAAAGAGAATAAGTAGCGGACACAGTGAATTAGTGAGTCAATGCAAGAATTCAACTGAAGACAATATCCCTTCTTTCCAAAAATGTTCAAAATTTAAAAAAACAAAATTCATTGCCATTGTTGAATGAAAGAATAAAGAGATGCTAATTCTTTTTCATTTGATTTTGTTGCATGAAACATCCGTCAGTCGTATTATGATTACAAACACGATAAATGTGAGCATTGAAGGCAAATGTAATTAATTGAATTCAACTATGTTTCAACAGGTAAAATAAAATTTGATACTTACAATGATTGAGAGATTGTGCACTGCAATATCTTTACAGTGGTTCATGTACTGTGCCGTAAATCCACATTTGCGCAACCTACTAAATTGAATAAGTATTATTTTTATTATAAATCAGCAACAATTGAATTATCAAAGTCTGTCAATGCATTAATGAATAATGAAAAATCTCTTTTTGCAAGTGATTGAGCAATGTCTGGAAATGAACTGGAATTAATTCAGTGAAAAGTAATTACATTTTCCTGAATTTTAAGACCGAGATTACCGTGATCTTTCAAATGAGCAAACATCAGATATTTGCAATGAAGTTGGATGGGAAGTCATTGGTTCCTTTGAGGGGTAGGTGACCTGAAAAATAAAGGTATTTTCATACTGTACTATTAGCACTAAGACATAATGAATTAAATCTAAATGTGAATCTCACTATACTTGTTCAAAAGACATTTTTTATAAATAATTGTGCCATTATTGTAATGGCAATGCCTTGATAATGATTGCTGTCTTTTGAAGAATTAAAATGAATCAATATTTCAAAAGCACTTTGCTGTGATGTTGATTAGATATTTATTAAGATCAGTAAACTGAGGTATAAAACATTGTACCTAGCTTTATGGATTGAAGAAAAATGAGCCATTCAGTGATTATTGAGCAAGAATCTTTTTTTAAGTAAAAAATGTACGTAATACAAGAATTGTGAATTTCCATACACTGGATTCCTTGTAGAGATATGTTACATCAATTTATATGATCAATATTATGATCAATGTTTAAAAACTTGTGTCAGAATTAGGAAGAGAATTAGTAAGTCATGAAAGTGAGCTTGAAACTGAACAATGTCGTCAATGATATGTGGCATATATGCGATTTTAATAATATTGTCATTTTTGGACAATGATGAATAATGTTGGAATAGAAATGACAAAAAAATCAACACGGTCAAAGCAGATCTTTTCTTACAATGAAATGAAAACAATAATCATTTTGTAGCACGCATGATTTGAAATAGCAGGTTTTTAAATGTGACATATACAGTGAAGGCTAACCCTTTTGCAAAAATGTGGGAAGTTCACAAATTTAAAATGCAGTATTTGTTCAATTTGTAATAAAAATTGTTATAATTTGAATTGTCTCTTGTACACACACAACAAAAAAGGAGCTTAAAGATTGTTAGATTGACAAAGATTTGCTTTACAACATTATTGTAGTATAGTCAATATCTGTGATAAAGTAGAATTATTGGTTTAAACAATATAAATCAACATTAACGACTGAGCTGAAATATAGCACCTCAATTGCATTAACTGCATAGAATAGTAAATAAATGTTTATTGTTGTCATTTGTCCTAGGAACAATAAGATACTTACTCAGGTTATTCCACTGAATAGTAATCAGCTGATGATGAATATCTTTGTGTCGCTTTATGTGCACTGTTTTGTGTGAACATTGATTTCAATAAATTTAGATATTTACATGAATTAGGAACAGACTGATAACTGGGTGTGAAAGATCTTATTTAAGATTAGACAATTTTTAGGAATTCAGGAGGTTTGCTGAACAAAACACTGTGAAGTCATCATGCAATAAACTGGATTAGAGAGAAACGTGCAAATTCAATTTTCAAATGAATGCACTCGGATATTTTCAGAACATTTCAATCGTACATTCAATATAAATAGATGAATGGAAAACTAAAAACAAATTTCAGACAACTCATAAACAGATCAATAACTAAAAATTGATATATAGTAGGAAGTGGCATTTGTTTATTTAACTGAGGAATAACTTAATTTTTTTCTCATATTTATACCTTTGAAGCATCAAGTTCTATCTTTACTTTGCATATTTCATCTTTGTGAATGCAACATTATCAAATATTTTGCAAAGAATATTGATTGAGTGTAATTAGATACATTCTGTTATTAGCGGACTGAAGAATATATATAGCAGATACTGTGATTATTGGAATGAACAACAAATGAAAACATATCTCATGTTGAATTGAAAGGCAATTCATTCGATTCTTAGATATTTTCTTCTCAACATTCAGAGCTGCTCTGGCACAGCTCTGTGCAATGTGGGAATTGAAATTGGTCTGGTAACAGAGACACGACCAGACAACTCTGGTCTGGTAACAGATACACGACCAGAGTTGCACAAGATTCCTTCATAACATTCCCAACCAGGTTGGGCAGGGCTGAAAACTAATCAGATGTTTATTGCGATAATTGGATTGGAATTAAATGGTTGGATACTGTGTACAATCTTCTGAAAATTCAGTAGTAATTTACAATAATGATGGGAGTTAACAAATGTCTTAATTTAACATGATTTTTATGATCACTTGTGGAACGACAACTTGACAGAATTGTGTGATTACTGTGCATTATAAATAAAAATGAATATAATTATTCTATATGTTCATAAGTTCCACATTTTCAGAAATGCAACTTACAATGCTTTTGATCTACATATAAATTGGAACAAAATGATGAATTGGTCAATCAATGTGCCTATTCAGCTGAAGACAACTTTCATTCTTTCTAAAATACACGATTTCTAAGTCACCATTTCCTGTGGTTGTTTAATGAAAGAAGAGAGATGCCAACCCTTTTTTGTGTGCTTCAAAAAATTCATGGGGATTTCAATGATTTTGCACGTGAAAAATATTCAATTGTTATTGTGATTAAAAACACAATAAATGTTAACATTGAAGTGATTTCTAATCAAATCAATTCAAAAGTGTTTCCAAGTTTCAAATGAAAAGCAATATTCAGAATGATTGAATGATTGTGCATTGCAATGTCCTTGCATTAATTATTATATGAAAACATAGTTCCACATGTACACCCCTTACCGAATTGAACAATTGTTAGGTTTTGGCAACAAATCGATTTGAAATATTTTATTAATGAATTTAAGAATAATGAGGTATCTCCTCTTACTATTCCACTGAGTAATGTTCAGAAATGAAGAGAAATATTGCAGTGTAAATTAACTGGTGTTCTCTGAATTTCAATGGCTGAGAAGACTGTGATCTTTCAAATGAGCAAAAGTCAGATATTTACAAATGATGTTGCAATGGCAATTATTGGTCTTTTGTGGGCGTATTGGCCTTATCAAACAAGTTTTAATGTTGTAGCACTCACACTAAGAAATATGGAAGGTATTAAAAGCACATTGTACTTGTTATAAAGCCTAAGTTAAAGTATTGCGTAATTATTGTAATTGATAATTGTTTCTAAAATCCTGATAGATAAATTGACTTAATATTTTGAATGCACTTTGCTCTGATGTCGATTGTCTATTCATTAAGATAAATAAACTGAAAATTAAAATATAAAACGTGGCTTTAATAATTAAAAAATCTCAGCAACAATTGAACATCGTTCAACTTTTTTTTGGTTGGTTCATGTCTATTTTATTAATGTAACTTTTATCATGATAAATGTTTAGATAAATGTCAGCACTAGGAAGAAAATAAGGAGGATGGGAAAGTGAGCATTATTATGCACTAAACATCGAGTTAATGACATTTGGTACAGGGAGTCATTTTGTAGCAAAAAAAACTAATAATTGTGTGATTATTGTTCATTGACAACTAATGTTGGAAGAAAATAAAACTACCTCAAAATGAAATTAAAATAAATATCATTTTGGAGGTCACATGATTTGAAAAATGGAAATTGTCACTTAATGTGACATTTGAGCTGAAGAATCGTTCTTCCCCCCGCCACCCCCATGTGTAGTCCTGTCAATAATTTAAAATTTAGTATAAGTTGAACTAAATAACAAATGGATGTTCCTCCATTGTTTTCTTGAAAACAAAAATTTAAAAAATTAACATGAAAATGATATCGCTCTGCAAGGAATAATTTCACAGATAATAAGTGTTTGTATTGAATTTAAATGTCACCATAGCTGTAGGAGTGATTTCCCCTGACAGGGAATGAAGACTGAGGAGATAGGCCGAACTCAGGCAAGTGGAAGATGTTTACTCATGCTGCAATCAGTTAATGCAGGGATCATCCCCCCGAGGCCAATCTAGGAAGGGAGGTCCATGACACACTAATGTGTACAGTAAAAAGCAGTATTTTTACACACCTTCTGTATTACAATGTCCACATGCAATGTGGTTACAGTCGTTCCATCATGATACAGACACCCAATCCTGTAGAACACCTAATCTTGGATGAACATCAATATGGATAGCCCGAATTTCCTATTGGTTCATGGTGTTTTACAGGTGCTATAATCTCCAGGCCTTGGGATCTCTGTGCATTTTATTTCCTCACATTACAAAATTAATTTCTGCAGTCCTTTGGGCCTCTCACTTTGCCTTATTTACAATTCTCAAGAATATGTAATTAGAAAAGTTTTAAATGTTCTGAGCAATTTTAAAATAGTAACTATTTCTGACAATCAAACCCTGCCTGTTTCCCTGACAGCCGCTGTGGAAGTTAGCTGGGCTCTATCCTGCAGTTGGTGTTTATTCATTCACTGGGACAATTATTCTTTCATTAATGAAAGTCAGGGTTGGTCATTTTTCTGTGTGCCTGCATTCTCTTATCACTATCTGGAATATGACTGTCTGGAATTGCATGCTTATGGACTTGGAGTAGGATTGTACAAAATGTTCTTTTTTTAACTTAAGACTGAAACACACTGTTGGTCTTATTTATCTCCCCTCCACCATTTTGTGTTTTAATTCCAAGGCAGGCTGCTCAGGGCTTCCCTACAGCAGCAAATCAATAAGGATTTCAGCATTAAAATAAAAATCAACATTCGCTACCATTAGGAAACTGTACCATGCAATATGCTTACGTCACTGAGACTTAATTCCACACTTAAAGCCGACTATACTGATTTGATCAATGATTACATATTAGATATAAGTAACAATTAGTGTTAAAACTAGTCACTGTAAACTTAAAATGATTAGAAATGTCATATTACAATCCGCAACATGTAGAATTGGAGTCGAAAACAATCAGATGTATCTTCATTTGTAAGGCTGAATATGAATCCAATGATTTCTGTGAACATTCAAATGAGAAGATATCAGATATTTCCTGTCAGTGTTGGATGAGGGATCATTGCTTGGTTTGTGGTTGTGTTGACCTGGAATAAAAGATAATTTTTTCTTAGTAAAATTGGCACTATGAAATAATGATTTAAATTGAAATGTGAATCTCACGATATTTGTTACAAAACCTAAATTAAATTACTGTGTGATTGTTGGACTAACAATGAATTGGTAATCTATTTTAGAACACTGACACATTAAGTGATTCAATATTTCCAAACGGGTTTGCTGTGATATGGTACTAAGCACATATGCTCTTACTTAAAAATTAAAATCATGGAAATGAAAGAAAGATAAATACACATACCATGCGCTTATTGTAAATTCATGCAAAATACAACTGTGGAATATGTTTAAAGCAGTTTTTCCTGAAATGAAAAGATAACTAGAATGATTAGCAGCAGGATGTAATCGCAATAAAAAATCATTCAATGTGACTATTCAGCTGCAGGCAGCTCCCCTTCCTTACACATATGTATAACTTCCAACAATTCAAAATTTACTCTGATAAAGAAAAGAACATACGCATGTAAATTCTTTTTTCTTGTTGACAAAAAAGTCA